>NW_027591213.1:0-102000 GCF_964213995.1 Mustelus asterias | reverse complement strand
TCCCATATGGAATTTTCACAACCCTACCAACATGCCCTTCTGCTTTCAAAGATCTGTGGTCAAATACGCCAAGATCACATTCTACCATCGATCTTCCGAAAGTCCCAACATTCATTGAGTACTTCCTTGTCAAATTACTCCTTCCAAAGTGTATCAGCTCATACTTTTCAGGGTTACATTCCATTAAACGGTGTAAAACACACTCCACACTGCGAACTGCACCTTGTGCGATCTTGCTGCAGATCTTTCTTTAAAGGTTGTCTCAGTGTTAAGAGAGAGTTTCATCTTTCCAGGGAAGTGAAGGGAATTCTCCAGACTTGGGACAATGCACACACACAGAGTGGAAGGTGTGTGGGTCTTTTTGTTGGGTGCTTTGGGGGAAGGGGCTCACAGCAGGTGTGAGGATGGAGACAGGGGTAGGGCTGTGTCTCATTTGATTAGATTCGCAGTGCAGCGGCTGTGGGATCTTGCTGTGCACGCACTGTCCTGGGCCCTTTGTCTGCCTTGTAACAATGAACATCCTCTTTGAAAATCGCTCACTGACTGCAAAGAAGGTTCCAAGGCCTTGAATATAAAAAAGCTTCAACTTGAACAATGGGACTGAGGGAGTTCATGATCACTTTCTGCAGAGGACTGAGGGGACATTCAGCCAATATCACATTGCTGCCTGTGGGATCTTACTGTGCGACCAATATTCAAGCCTCACTTTGTACATTAAAACAAGAAGCACACACACAGAAAACAATTATCAGAAACTCTAAACTGAATTTTGAAACTGCCTCTGTGCTTTGGATCTTCCTGTGCACAAGTTATATCAGTCATCTCTAAATTAACAGCAGTGAGGTCAGATTAACAATTAATCTCATCACTGTAAATAATTCTTGATGGCCTGGAATGAAAGCTGTTTAACTAGAAGCGGGTGTAATTGTGGAATAAAAAATGTGTGTGAGGCAGAGAGATAAATGTGAGGGTGAAATGAAATGCACAGGGTTCTATTTGAATACAGTTTGCTGTGGCGGTGATTGTCGGAGCTCTCGCTCTATGTCTGGTGTTGGGAAGCTGAGTTTGTGAAGTGTGGTCCCTTTAAAAGCTGGTTTTGTGTCCCTTTAAAGTTGGACTTGTGTCAATGCTTGGAGACTTACAGGTACAGGCAGAGCACACAGACGGCAACATTTGCAGCCAAGACCAAGCATCAAGGTTGCCATGGTAACAGGCTTTGCAGGTTTTTGAATTTTGGGTTCAGCCTATCAGTTCAAAGAAGACACTCAGCTATCAGGAAGCTATCAAATGTTAATTTATTGTTGTCGACAAGATCAGATCAATCCTGGTGCAGGAAAATTCAGAGGTCATCACAGTTTAAAATAGGAGACCGACTGCCTGCCTGCAGTTCAACTGAAGGACTGCCACCTCTCAAAGCCGAGAGAGGGAAAGAGCAGCACTCTCCAGCTTTGAATATCACTTAATAGACCGCTCCATCTATCGAACTGAATCAGAAATAACTTGCAGGTCGCGGAATAGAAAGACATAGAACATAGAACATAGAACAGTACAGCACAGTACAGGCCCTTCTGCCCTCGATGTTGTGCCAAACTTTGTCTGAAACCAAGATCAAGCGATCCCACTCCCTATCATCCTGGTGTGCTCCACAAGCCTATCCAATAACCGCTTGAAAGTTCCAAGTGTCCGACTCCACTATCCCTGCAGGCTGTCCATTCCACAACCCAACCACTCTCTGAGTAAAAAATCTACCTCGGACATCCCTCCTATATCTCCCAATATGAACCTTATAGTTGTGCCCCATAGTCACAGTTACATCCAGCCGAGGAAATAGTCTCTGAACGTCCACTCTATCTATCCCCCTCATCATCTTATAAACCGCTATTAAGTCACCCCTCACCCTCCTCCACTCCAAAGAGAAAAGCCCCATCACCCTCTGTGGTGAACCATAGATGGTTACCACTTTGGGTACTGAACCATAGATGGTTATCACTATGGGTACTTGTACATATGTTACTCTTGTTACTGTTGGGGTTAGGGTTGGGGTGTTCCACCTGTTGGTATTGTTCTGTGATACACTCCGTTTGGCTCCGCCTTCTTATAGGAGTATAAAGGTCATTGCACTTCCTAGTGACCCTTAGTCTGGGATAGTATTGTTAAGCAGTATGCTCTATTCTTGTTGTGAATTAAAGCCTTTATTCCCGGGTACGATCTAGCCTCCCGAGTGGATTAATCGCGCATCACCCTCAACTTTTCCTCATAAGACTTACCCTCCAAACCAGGAAGCATCCTGGTTAATCTCCTCTGCACTCCCTCCAATGCTTCCACATCCTTCCCATAGTGAGGCGACCAGAACTGCACACAATATTCCAAATATGGTCTCACAAAGGTCCTGTATAGTTGCAGCATAACCCCATGGCTCTTAAACTCAAGCCCCATGTTAATAAACGCTAACACACTACAGGCCTTCTTCACGGCTCTATCTACTTGAGTGGCAACCTTCAGAGATCAGTGGATATGAATTCCAAGATCTCTCTGTTCCTCCACATTCCTCAGAACCCTGCCGTTGACCCTGTAATCCACATTCAAATTTGTCCTACCAAAATGAATCACCTCGCACTTATCCGGGTCAAATTCCATCTGCCATTTTTCGGCCCAGCTCTGTATCCTATCTATGTCTCTTTGCAGCCGACAACAGCCCTCCACCTCATCCACTACTCCACCCATCTTGGTGTCATCAGCAAATTTACTGATCCACCCTTCAGCCCCCTCCTGCAAGTCATTGATAAAAATCACAAATAGCAGAGGACCAAGCACTGATCCCTGTGGTACACCGCTGGTAACTGGTCTGCAGTCTGAAAACTTTCCATCCACCACCAACCTCTGTCTTCTATGAGATCGCCAGGTACTTATCCATTCGGCCAAATTTCCTTCCATCCCACACCTTAACGATCGCCAAAGGTTTTCCAAAGCCACAAAATCAAGTTGGATACATTTTTGCGAGTGACTAAATTCTGTTCTTTTTTTTCTGTTAATGAATGTCCTTGTGTGTATTTGAACAACATTCCAGTAGAATCTTACTTTAATCACAATGGTACTTAGAAACATAGAAACATAGAAAACTACAGCATAAAACAGGCCCTTCGGCCCCACAAGTTGTGCCGAACATATCCCGACCTTTTAGGCCTACCCATAACCCTCCATCCTATTAAGTCCCATGTACTCATCCAGGAGTCTCTTGAAAGACCGTATTGAGTTTGCCTCCACCACCACGGACGGCAACCGATTCCACTCGCCCACACCCTCTGTGTGAAAAACTTCCCCCCAACATTTCCCCTGTACCTACCCCTCATCACCTTAAACCTGTGTCCTCCCGTAGCAGACATTTCCACCTTGGGAAAAAGCATCTCAGAGTCCACCCGATCTATGCCTCTCAACATCTTGTACACCTCTATTGGTCTCCTCTCATCCTTCATCTCTCCAAGGAGAAAAGACCGAGCTCCCTCAGCCTATCCTCAGAAGGCATGACACTCAATCCAGGCAACATCCTTGTAAATCTCCTCTGCAACCTTTCAATCTTTTTCACATCCTTCCTATAGTGAGGCGACCAGAACTGAGCACAGTACTCCAAGTGGGTTCTGACGAGGGTTTTATATCGCTGCATGATTATCCCCGGACTCCTAAACTCAGTCCCTCGATTGATAAAGGCCAGCACACCATACGCCTTCTTAACCACCTCCTCCACCTGCGGGGCCGATTTCAGAGTCCTATGGGCCCGGACCCCAAGGCCCTTCTGATCCTCTACCGTACTCAGAGTCTTTCCCTTTATATTGTACTCTTTCATCCCACTCGACCTGCCAAAATGGACCACTACGCATTTATCTGGGTTGAAGTCCATCTGCCACTTCTCCGCCCAGTCTTGCATCCTATCTATGTCCCTCTGTAACTTCTGACATCCCTCCAGACTATCCACAACCCACCAACCTTCGTGTCGTCCGCAAACTTACCAACCCATCCCTCCACTTCCTCATCCAGGTCATTTATGAAAATGACAAACAGCAAGGGTCCCAGAACAGATCCCTGGGAGATCCCTGGGGCACACCACTGGTGACCGACCGCCAATTAGAAAAAGACCCATCTATAAACACTCTCTGCCTCCTTTGGGCAAGCCAGTTCTTGATCCACAGGGCAGCAGCCCCTTGGATCCCATGCCCTCTCACTTTTTTTAGAAGCCTTGCTTGGGAGACCTTATCAAACGCCTTGCTAAAATCCAAATTAACCACATCTACCGCTTTCCCTTCGTCAATGTGTTTAGTCACATTTTCGAAGAACTCCACCAGGCTCGTAAGGCAAGATCTGCCTTTGACAAAACCATGCTGAGTATTCTTGATCATACTAAACAAATCTCAATGCTCATAAATCTTGTCGCTCAGGATCTTCTCCATCAGCTTACCAACCACTGAGATTAGACTCAACGGTCGGTAATTACCTGAGCTATCCCTATTCCCCTTCTTGAAAATAGGAACCACATCCGCAATCCTCCAATCATCCGGCACTTCTCCCGTCTCCATCGATGACCCAAAGATCATCGCCAAAGCTCTGCAATCTCTTCCCTTGTCTCCCACAGTAACCTGGGGTACATCCCATCCGGACCCGTGGACTGATCTATCTTGATGCCATTCAAAAATTCCTGCACAACCTCTTTGTTAAAGTCCACAGACTCAATCTTTTCAGTCCACCGCAAGCCCACAGTACATCCACCCATGTCCTTCTCCTCTGTGAAAACCGAGGCAAAATACTCATTAAGCACCTCTGCCATTTTTAATGGTTCCGTACAGATTTTCCCGCCTTCACCTTTTATAGGCCCTATTCCATCACATCTCATCCTTTTACTCTTCACATATTTATAGAACGCCTTCGGGTTTTCCTTAATTCTACTTGCCAAGGCCTTCTCGTGACCCCTTCTGGCTCTCCTAATTTCCTTCTTTAGTCCCTTCCTACAAGCCGTATACTCATCTAGATCCCTATCTTCGCCAAGCTCTCTGAACCTTTTGTACGCTTTCCTTTTCTTCTCGACTAGGTCCCGCACAGCTTTCGTGCACGACGGTTCCTTTAACCTACCAACTCCTCCCTGTCTGCTCGGAACATTGTCCTGTAGAACCCTGGACAGACATTCCTTGAAAAACTGCCACCTCTCTTCAGTCGATTTCCCCGAGAACACCTACTTCCAATTTACTCCTCTAATTTGCTGCCTTATGTCTTCATATTTCCCCTTACTCCATATAAACGCTTTCCTAGCTTGCCTGATCCTCTCCTTTTCCAATGCAAGCAGAAAGGAGATAGGGTTATGATCGCTATCCCCAAGATGCTCTCCCACTGAGAGATCTGACACCTGTCCAGGCTCACTGGTCAGTATCAGATCAAGTACAAAGAACAAAGAACAATACAGCACAGGAACAGGCCCTCCAAGCCCGTGCCGCTCCATGGTCCAAACTCGACCATTCTTTTGTATCCCTCCATTCCCACTCCATTCATATGGCTCTCTAGATAAGTCTTAAACGTTCCCAGTGTGTCCGCCTCCATCACCTTGCCTGGCAGCGCATTCCAGGCCCTCACCACCCTCTGTGTAAAATATGTCCTTCTGATATCTGTGTTAAAACTGCCCCCCTTCACCTTGAACCTCTGACCCCTCGTGAACATCACCGCCGACCGAAAAGCTTCCCACCGTTCACTCTATCTATGCCTTTCACAATTTTATACACCTCTATTAAGTCTCCCCTCATCCTCCGTCTTTCCAGGGAGAACAACCCCAGTTTACCAAATCTCCCCTCATAACTAAGCCCCTCCATACCAGGCAACATCCTGGTAAACCTCCTCTGTACTCTCTCCAAAGACTCCATGTCCTTCTGGTAGTGTGGCGACCAGAACTGGACGCATTATTACAAATGCGGCCGAACCAACGTTCTATACATCAGACCCCAACTTTTATACTCTATGCCCCGTCCTATAAAGGCAAGCATGACATATACCTTCTTCACCACCTTCTCCTCCTGTGACGTCACCTTCAAGGATCTGTGGACTTGCACACCCAGGTCCCTCTGCGTATCTACACCCTTTATGGTTCTGCCATTTATCGTATAGCTCCTCCCTACATTATTTCTACCAAAATGCATCAAATCGCATTCATCAGAATTGAACTCCATCTGCCATTTCTTTGCCCAAATTTCCAGCCTATCTATATCCTTCTGTAGCCTCTGACAATGCTCCTCACTATCTGCAAGTCCTGCCAATTTTGTGTCGTCCGCAAACTTACTGATCACCCTAGTTACACCTTCTTCCAGATCGTTTATATAAATCACAAACAGCAGAGGTCCCAATACAGAGCCCTGCGGAACACCACTAGTCACAGGTCTCCAGCCGGAAAAAGACCCTTCCACTACCAGCCTCTGTCTTCTGTGATCAAGCCAGTTCTCCACCCATCTAGCCACCTCCCCCTTTATCCCATGAGATCCAACCTTTTGCACCAGCCTACCATGAGGGACTTTGTCAAACGCCTCTCCTCTTGTAGGCTTGTCCACATGCTGTGACAGGAAACCCTCCTGAACACACCGAACGAACTCCTCTCCATCCAATCCCCTTACTCTCGGGATATTCCAATCTATGTTTGGGAAATTAAAGTCTCCCATCACAGCAACTCTGCTATTATTGCAACTCCCCAGGATATGTTTCCCTATCTGCGCCTCCACCTCCCTGTCACTATTGGGCGGCCGATGGAAAACTCCCAGCAAAGTGATCGACCCCTTCCCACTCTGAACTTCCACCCACAGAGACTCTGTGGACAATCCCTCCACAGCATACACCTTATGTACAGCTGTGACACTATGCCTGATCAGCAGTGCCACGCCACCCCCTCTCTTGCCTCCCTCCATGTCCTTCCTGAAACATCTGAATCCCGGCATCTGGAGTAACCAGTCCTGTCCCTGAGACATCCAAGTCTCTGTAATGGCCACCACATCACACTTCCAGGCATTCCAGGTAGGTAGAATTAAGGATCTTATTGTGAAGGACCCTCTTGGGTCTAGTGACCACAATATGGTCGAATTTCTGATTCAGATGGAAGAGGAGAAAGTTTGGTCCCAAACCAGTGTCCTCTGTTTGAACAGAGGGAAATATGATAGGATGAGGGATGAATTGGCTAAGCTAGACTGGGAGAGCAGGCTGGCAGGTAGGATAGCTGAGGAACAGTGGAGGATTTTTAAGGAGATCCTTTTCAGTTCTCAGCAAAAATATATTCCAGCAAAAAACAAGGATTGTAAGAAAAGGGAGTACCAGCCGTGGATAACGAAGGAAATAAAGGAGAGTATTGAAATAAAAACAGCTGCGTACAGAGTGGCCAAAAATAGTGGAGAAACAAGTGATTGGGAAAAATTTAAGAAACAACAAAGAGAGACTAAGAAAGCGATAAAGAAAGGAAGGATAGACTATGAAGCTAGGCTAGCAATTAATATAAAAAATGATAGTAAAAGTTTTTATAAATATATAAAAAGGAACAGAGTGGCTAGAGTGAATGTTGGACCCTTGGAGGACGAGAGGGGGGAGTTAATAGTGGGAAATGAGGATATGGCTGAGTCTTTAAATAAGTTTTTTGTGTCGGTCTTCACGGTGGAGGACACAGTTTGCCAAATATTAACGATAGAGGGTTGGCAGCAGGAGAAATACTTAATACGATTAATGTTACCAGAGAGGCAGTGCTGGGTAGACTAATGGGACTGAAGGTGGACAAGTCCCCGGGTCCGGATGGAATGCATCCCAGGGTATTGAAAGAAATGTCAGAGGTAATAGTGGATGCGTTAGTGATTATTTATCAAAACTCGTTGCATTCTGGGGTAGTGCCGGTTGATTGGAAAACGGCTAATGTTACGCCGCTGATTAAAAAAGGAAGGAGACAAAAGGCGGGTAACTATAGGCCGGTCAGCTTAACGTCTGTAGTAGGGAAAATGCTGGAATCCATTATTAAAGAAGAGATAGCAGGGCACCTGGATAGAAATGGTTCGATCAATCAGACGCAGCATGGATTCATGAGGGGAAAGTCGTGCTTGACGAACATGTTGGATTTTTATGAAGATGTGACTAGGGCGGTTGATGGAGGAGAACCGGTGGATGCGGTGTTTTTGGATTTCCAAAAGGCGTTTGATAAGGTGCCCCATAAAAGGCTGCTGAAGAAGATTAGGGCACACGGAGTTGGGGGTAGTGTGTTAAAGTGGATTGGGGACTGGCTATCCGACAGGAAGCAAAGAGTCGGAATAAATGGGTGTTTTTCCGGTTGGAGGAAGGTAACTAGTGGCGTGCCGCAGGGATCGGTACTCGGGCCGCAACTGTTTACCATTTATATAGATGATCTGGAGGAGGGGACGGAGTGTAGGGTAACGAAGTTTGCAGACGACACAAAGATAAGTGGAAAAGTGAATCGTGTGGAGGACGGAGAAGATCTGCAGAGAGATTTGGACAGGCTGAGTGAGTGGGAGAGGATATGGCAAATGGAGTAAAACGTTGAGAAATGCGAGGTTATACACTTTGGAGGAAATAATAACAAATGGGATTACTATCTCAATGGAAACACATTAAAACATGCTACCGTGCAAAGGGACCTGGGGGTCCTTGTGCATGAGACGCAAAAGCCCAGTCTGCAGGTACAACAGGTGATCAAGAAGGCAAATGGGATGTTGGCCTTTATTGCGAAGGGCATAGACTATAAAAGCAGGGATGTCTTGATGCACCTGTACAGGGCATTGGTGAGGCCGCAGTTGGAATACTGTGTGCAGTATTGGTCCCCTTATATGAGGAAGGATATATTGGCATTGGGGGGAGTGCAGAGAAGGTTCACCAGGTTGATACCGGAGATGAGGGGTTTGGATTATGAGGAGAGGCTGAGGAGATTGGGTTTGTACTCGTTGGAGTTTAGAAGGATGAGGGGGGATCTTATGGAGACTTATAAGATAATGCGGGGGCTGGATAGGGTGGAGGCGGAGAGATTCTTTCCACTTAGTAAGGAAGTTAAAACTAGAGGACACAGCCTCAAAATAAAGGGGGGTCGGTTTAAGACAGAGTTGAGGAGGAACTTCTTCTCCCAGAGGGTGGTGAATCTCTGGAATTCTCTGCCCACTGAGGTGGTGGAGGCTACCTCGCTGAATATGTTTAACGCGCGGATGGATGGATTCCTGATCGGTAAGGGAATTAAGGGTTATGGGGATCAGGCGGGTAAGTGGTACTGATCCACGTCAGATCAGCCATGATCTTATTGAATGGCGGGGCAGGCTCGAGGGGCTAGATGGCCTACTCCTGCTCCTATTTCTTATGTTCTTATGATCCACGCTCTGAGCTCATCTCCTTTATTCACTATACTCCTGGCATTAAAGTAAACACATCTCAATCCTTTGGTGTGAGCTCTCCCCTGCTCTCCACTTCTCTATCCCCCGTCCATCCTCCCTCTTGCACCGTCTATAACCCTTCTCTGTTTGTGAGCTAACTTCCTCACTCCGAGTCACCTTGCCTCGATCCCCTCCCCCCAACCTATCTAGTTTAAACTCTCCCCAGGAGCATTCGCCTTCTTTAACTAAAGTTCCCTGTTGGTTAAATAATTACATTGTTCATTGTTCACTGAAAGTGAGTGTCAGATATTTCTGTTAGTTAACCACTAAATGTTAATGAAGAACAGTTCACACCTTCGCACACACCTTTCTCACATTACAAAGCAAGGTATACCTCTTTGGGCAATTCGGCGTGGCTTGTTAAAAGGGCATCAACCTCTGTCTCATGACACTGTCTCTCTATCTGTGTCTCTGTATCTCCATTGTGTGGCTTGTGAGGGAGGAAGTGAGAGAGTTGGGGGACAGGCTGAGGAAGGACTGATGTTACGGAGTGAGAGAAACGGGAGGATCAGGTTAAACAGGGGGAGAGATAGCTGAACATTGTGGAGTTGGGATGGAGGGAAAATGTCACAGGATTTGGGGGTGGAGAGTTTCCTGTGTGCAGTAACTGCTGATGTCCCTGTCACATCTTTCCAGAAAGCGTGATGTTCAAACACTCCAGTCCTGAGACAGTCTGTTTTGAAATGTATCCTGAGGAAATGAACAGCTTCTTCCCAGTTGAGGTTTTAGCCACTTACTGACGAGGTTGGGGGGTGTGGAAACATTGCTGCCCATGGGATCCTGCTGTGCATCAATGACCTGCAGTATAGACAGAACTGCAAATGGTAACCACACAACTTAAAAGGCAAATTAGCTCAGTGACGATAAAGCACATGGGAGGGTGGAGGGGATAAAAATCAAACCCCTGGCCTTGGGAAAGACTTGTTCTGAATCCCTGTGTCCTGTTTGTGTTTTTAGGCAGGGTGGTGGGGTTTGGAGGATTATTAATTTTTGGGCGGAATGGGAAGGGAAGGTGGTTGAATATCTCGGTCTCTGTCATTACAACCCTTCCTCTCTCTGTCCATCCATTCGCTTCAACGTTGCATCTTGTAATGAATGTAAAATCAAATCCCATTGTGATTTGTGGTATTTTTATTGTTGTGGGGTGTATGAGGGGAGTGCGGGCGGGACAGAGGGTGGGGAACAATGGTTCTCTTTTCCTCTCGTCCCTTCCATCCGTGTGTGGGGCGTTTTGGGGCTGGAAAGGACAGTTCTGTTTCACTGGGGTGGGAAGAATCCTGTTTTTTGTCCCCAAGGGTTAATGCATCCTCTGGGACGAGGCCTCAATTCAAGGCCTAATCTCAGGGCCCTCAGGATGCCTTTTCCATTCGCTTCATTCCGAAATGTTTCTGTGTTTAATTGGATGATATCACTGGTTAAATAAAGCTGCAGCAGGCAATTTAATTCATTTCACTCAGGATGTAATTATCGCTTTTCCAACTCTCTCACCCAACGTTCTCATTAGATTTTATTACAGTGAGGGGGAGAGGTGGAAAATAGGGAGGGTGCAAAACAGAGAGAGAGAAAGAAGCCCGAGAGGCAGGGAGAGGTGAGAAGATAAATTGCCGCTGTGGGGGTGTTGGAGGGGAATGTGTTTATGGGGTCCTCATCTCCACCATTCATTTTTATCGTGGCTAATTATCAAATGTAATTACTTGATTTCCCCCTCCCCCCCCCGCCCCCCCCCCAATTCCATGATCACTTTAGCCCCGAGAGCTATATCTAATTTCTTCTTGAATTCACAAAACGCCTGTGAATTCCACACATTCACCACCCTCTGACTGAAGAAATTTCTCCTCACCTCAGTTCTAAAAAGATTTGCCCCTTATCCTCAAAGTATGACAGCCAGTTCAGGGCACCCCACCATCGGTGAGATTCTTTCTGAATCGACCTTGTCTAATCTTGTTAGAATGTTATAAGTTTCTATGAGATCCCCTCATTATTCTGAACTCCAGTGAATATAATCCTAACCGACTTAGTCTCTCCTCATATGACAGACCTGTCATCCCAGGAATCGGCCTGGAAAACCGTTACTGGACATCTTCTATAGGCAAGGACATCCTTCCTCTGGTAAGGACATCAAAACTGTAGAAAATAAACTTCAGGAGTGGCCTCTCCAATACTTTTTCCAACTGCAGCAAGTAATCCTTATCCCGATAAAGAAAACCTCTCGCTATGAAAACCAGCAGACCATTTGGCTTCATTACTGCCTGCTGTACCTGCCTGGTTCCGTGCAGTGAATGATGCATGATGACACCAAGGTTTTGATGAGTATCCACTTCACTCAATTTACACCCATTCAATAATAACTTGTCTTCCTAATATTCCTACCAGAGTCGATATCCTCACAGTGATCCACATTAAACTGCACCTGCCATGTGTATGACCACACCCTCAGCCTGTCCAAATCACACTGAATATTCTCTGCATCCTCCTCACAGTTCACCCTCCCACCCAGCTTTGTACCATCTGCAAATTTGGAGATGATGCATTCAGTAACCCTTCTGGAAGACTAAATAAACCCCATCCACTGGTTCCCCTCGGTCAACTCTACCGGTTCCACCCTCAAACAATTCCAAGATATTCCAATCATGATTTCCCTTTAGTAAATCCATGCTGCCTTTGTCTGATTATGGCACTGCCTTCCAAATGCCGAGTTATCAAATCCTTGAAATTTGACTCTTGCAACTTCCCCAGCACCGACGTTAGGCTCACTGGTCTATAGTTCACTGTTTTCTCTCTCCAGTCCTGTCTGAATACCGGGCTTGCATTAGCTACCCTCCAATCTGTAGGAACCAGCCCAGAGTCCAATAAAATTGCAAAAGAACCACCATTGGATCTGCTATTCCGAGGAAGACTTCCTTAAGTACTCTGGGATGAAGATTATCAGGACCTGGAGATTTATCCACCTTCAATCCCATCATTTTCCCCAAAAGCATTTCTCTGCAAATTCAAATTTCCTTCAGCTTCTCTCTAAAACTTGTTCCTCTCAGAACTTTTGGCACATTATTCATGTCTTCCTTTCAGAAGATCGAAGCAATCTTCAATTTAATTCCTCAGCTATTACTTTGTTCCCCGTTATGGGATCTCCCTTTTCTGACTGCAAAGGTCCTAGTTTGTCAATCTGTTTCTCTTTACATACCGATAGATATTTTTTGAAGTCAGTTGTCATGTTCCATGGTAGATTACTTTCATATTCTATTTTTCTTCCCTTAGTCAATCCCTTGCTCCTCCCAAAAGGTTGGATTGTTAAACAGTGATTGTGTTACTGAGGGTGAATCTGTGATGATGTGTTTTGGCTTTTCACCAATTCACACCTACAATAGTGTTTTAAATCTGGCTGCTCCCACATTACAGTGTGATTGTGGGATCTTGCTGTGCAGGATGACCAGCAGCATTTCTGAAATGACACAGGAACATTTTATTTTCCTCAGAAACCCTCTAACCCTCCTGCTGCTGACCTTACTCTGCACACCTTGGACATTGACCCCTCTGCTCAGGGGAAGAAGTTTCTTCTTAACTATCCTATCTTTGTCCCTCATAATTTTGAACATCTCAATGATGTCCGCACTCCGCCTTCACTGTTCTGTGGAAAGCAACCCCAGCCTAACCAGCCTGTCCTCACTGCAGAAGCACTGCTGCCCAGGCAACATCCTGGTGAATCTCCTTTGCGTTCCTTCCAGAGCAATCACATCCTCCGTCTAGTGAGGCCCCCAGAACTCCTCATAGTCCTCGAGCTGAAGACAAATGAGTGTTTCATACATCTCCATCATCACCTCCCTGCTCCTATCTTCGATACATCAGCTAATAAAGAAAATTGTCATGTCTGCCTTCTTAAGCAGCTGATCATCAGAAGTTACTGGAATGGAAAACAATAGAAGGTTTATGTTCTTTCTTGAGTTTAAACAGAAATTAAATTTTTAAAAATCCAAAGAGCAGTTGTCCAGTCACAACCTCAACATAAAAAAATAAATGAACTAACTTCAAAAGAGTAAAAAAATACATCAAGTAACACAGGTTGTGATAAAGAGCATTCAGAACATGTTCCAAAATTAAGATCATTCTTGACAGATTTCATTGAATAATTTTCACAATTATCAGGAATGATCTGGTCGATGTCCGACACATGGTGTTTCTAGATACCTTCAGTAAGTTAACAGACTTCAGTAAACTCAGAGCAAGTGGAGTTAGAGGACCAGCAGCAGAATGACTAGAAGCTGGTTACAAAGACACAACACAGGCAGTGGGAGTTAAAGGGATTTACTCTGATTGCTGGAAGGTGGGAAGTGGTTTTCCACGAGGATCAGCGCTGGGATCACTTTCCTTCACCATTTACATCAACAAAATGGAATAGGGAAGCAAAATTATAGTTTCAAAATTTACCAACCAATCCAAACTGAGAATGAGAATGAGCAGAGTGGAAGAATACAACTCAACACAATAACACATTAATCATAAATTATAAACTTGCAAATTAGGTATTGGAATTGGAAATTAATTTCACCACAGCTCAGTGTCAGGTTCTTCATTCTGATCAGAACAATATGTTTCCCAATCACTGTAGAAATCAAGTATCTGAATATTTTCGAGGAGTTCAGCGCTTCAGGTGATCAGATTCACAAATCGCCCTCAGAAGCAACACAGTTGAGACAGAACCACAACAACCCAGAAAAAAAAACCATTGGAGTTCATTTATAGATCAATGGAAATGTGAACAATTCACAAAATGTTTGACAATCCCTGAATACTGAACGGTTTGTAATTGGTTTGTTTAACTATCAGGAAGTCGCTGAAACCTCTTTCTTTTCAATACAAAGCCGAGGTATGGAGAAATTTCACATCATCCACTGACCACCAAACAAAGCCAAACTCTTCCTGTTTTCAACATATTCCAAAGATAAAAGACTGAGGCAGCTCCACAGAATGGACATCTCACTCACCAAATTAAAATAGGATATATTTAACAGTGAAACAACTTATTTCATTGCAATTCTTTTCCGAAACACAATACAATTCTACTTGGACAGATGGTGCCAGATATTAATGGAGACTTCGATCAGATATTCCACTCAGGTGAAAGAACCACAATCAGTACAATTTTACACTGACAAATATACCCTGCAATACTTGTTCACTGGTGTCAGGTATTCCACTCCGGTTAGTGACCCACACTCAAATTTCCATTATATTCTTAATCCCACTGAACATTATTTCAGAGAGATCACCTTCACTGAGGTCCAATCTTACAATAGATAAGATTGAGTAGTTCACTCCTCAATACATTAATTTCATTGAGTAGTGAGCCCGTGACTAACATACAGAGCCTCATTGTCAGTTGAGGAAAAGGATTAAAAACACAGGGATATTTCAAGCCATTTGATTTAAGTAAATTACATCGTTGACCTGGTGTCTTTATAACAGTGACCACGAGATCAGCTTGGAGCATTTTCAGTCAGAGTTTAGAATCAGAGAGCCGTTCACACACAGATTTACACAACCTCAATGGTTAGAGTCACTCACCGGGAACACCAATAATGGCGATGATTGGGTAGACTATTTTCTCAGCTTTCTCAACTGGAACCAGCATCTTCAGTGTGAAGTGATGTGTCCCTTCGAGCTGCTGGCAGTCTCTCTGACTTTAACATCTGATGTTATATATTCCCAAAGCCTTTAATTTATACACTGTAAAGTCACCTTAGGGACATTGTGGCAGAAACCTGGTTTGAAGTTTTTTTTAAATATATGAACAAACAGATTACGACATTGAGTTCAGTGATGGAAAATATTTATTTTTAGTATTGACTTCTTTCCAAACACTGGATTCTGTTGATCACATTTATCAACTAATAACAAGTGGAAAGATGCTGTCCACTCAAACACCATCAGTCCCACCTCTAGATCTCAGATAGTTTCAGTGATATCTGTTACTGGACTGTGACATTTCAGGAATTGATTTTCAATTGTTACCGTGACTCTCTGTGTGATCTTTAACTGTGGACATTCTGTGATGTGATTTAAGTGGGTTAGAGTTTAGCATCAATTTAAAAATTCTGTTGATCAATAATTTGGAACTATTTAGTCTGCAAAGAAATGTGTTTTTTATCCCGAAATCTACTGCAGCTTCTTAAACTGAGAAAATATTCAGAAGCAATGGGACATCTCAGAAAATTCAGGCCCTGCAGCAGATACAATCACATCACCTCTTAGAGCAGTAAAATAACAGATTTAACTGTGACCAGCAATGCACAGGCTCCAAATGACACTGGACCCACATCTGATACAGTGTTCAGAAACGTGCCCAGATGTGGAAGGAGAGAGATGAACACGAGAGAGAGGGACGGCTTGTGGGATGGGCTGAATCTAGAAAGGGTGCGAGGCTGGGAAAATGAATGGATAAGAGTGAGAGAGGAAGACTCTGAGCGAGTGAAAGTGAAAAAGAGGAAGACAGAAGGATAGATGGGGCGGGAGTGAGGGCGTGATGATGGGGGAAGCAGTTATTGTGAGAGGAATGGTGTTTATAACAGTAACTTAACTGAGAGAGAAGTCAGCTCCGCTGGCTATGAGGAGAGGTTGAATAAATCAGGATTGTTTTCACTGGAAAGACGAAGGCTGAGGGGAGACCTGATAGAGGTCCCGGGGGGACCAACATCCTGGCGGGAAGGTTGTCTAAGGCTACTGGGGAGAGTTTAAACAAGATAGGTTGGGGGGAGGGGATCGAGACGAGGTGACTGGAAGCGAGGAAGTTAGCTCGCAAACAGAGAAGGGTCAGAGACGGTGCAAGATGGAGGATGGACGGGGTATAGAGAAGGGGAGAGCTCAGACCAAAGGATTGAGATGTGTTAACTTTAATGCCAGGAGTATAGACTATTTCCTCGGGTGGATGGAGCTATTGCAAGGGCGCATAATTATAGGGTTCATGGTGTGAGATATAGGAAGGATGTCCGAGGTAGGTTCTTTACGCAGAGAGTGGTTGGGGTGTGGAATGGACTGCCTGCAGTGATAGTGGAGTCAGAAACTTGAGGAACATTAAAGCGGTTATTGGATAGGCACATGGAGCACACCAGGATGATAGGGAGTGGGATAGCTTGATCTTGGTTTCAGATTAAGCTCGGCACAACATTGTGGGCCGAAGGGCCTGTTCTGTGCTGTACTGTTCTATGTTCTATGTTCCATAGTGAATGAAGGGGATGAGCTCAGAGCGTGGATCGATGCCTGGAAGTGTGATGTGGTGGCCATTACGGAGACTTGGATGTCTCAGGGACTGGACTGGATACTCCAGGTGCCGGGATTCAGATGTTTCAGGAAGGACAGGGAGGGAGGCAAGAGAGGGGGTGGAGTGGCACTGCTGATCAGGGATAGTGTCACAGCTGTATAGAGGGTGTGTGCTATGGAGGGATTGTCCACAGAGTCTCTGTGGGTGGAAGTTCGGAGTGGGAAGGGGCCGGTCACTTTGCTGGGAGTTTTCTAAAGGCCGCCCAATAGTGACAGGGAGGTGGAGGAGCAGATAGCGAAACAGATCCTGGGGAGATGCAGCAATAGCAGAGTTGTTGTGATGGGAGACTTTAATTTCCTAAACATAGATTGGAATATGCCTCGGGTGAGGAGATTGGATCGGGAGGAGCTCGTTAGGTGTGTTCAGGAGGGTTTCCTGACACAGCATGTGGACAAGCCTACAAGAGGAGAGGTTGTACTTGATCTGATACTGACCAATGAGCCTGGACAGTTGTCAGATCTCTCAGTGGGAGAGCATCTTGTGGATAGCGATCATAACGCTATCTCCTTTCTGCTTGCATTGGGAAAGGAGAGGATCAGGCAAGCTAGGAAAGCGTTTATATGGAGTAAGGGGAAATATGAAGACATAAGGCAGCAAATTAGAGGAGTAAATTGGAAGGAGGTATTCTCGGGGAAATCTACTGAAGAGAGGTGGCAGTTTTTCAAGGAATGTCTGTCTAGGGTTCTACAGGACAATGTTCCGAGCAGACAGGGAGGAGTTGGTAGGTTAAAGGAACTGTGGTGCACGAAAGCTGTGCGGGACCGAGTCGAGAAGAAAAGGAAAGCGTACAAAAGGTTCAGAGAACTTGGCGAAGATAGGGATCTAGATGAGTATACGGCTTGTAGGAAGGGACTAAAGAAGGAAATTAGGAGAGCCAGAAGTGGTCACGAGAAGGCCTTGGCGAGTAGAATTGGGGAAAACCCGAAGGCTTTCTATAAATATGTGAAGAGTAAATGGATGAGACGTGACGGCGGGAAAATCTGTATGGTACCAGTAGAAATGGCAGAGGTGCTTAATGAGTATTTTGCCTCGGTTTTCACAGAGGAGAAGGACATGGGTGGATGTACTGTGGGCTTGCGGTGGACTGAAAAGATTGAGTATGTGGACTTTAACAAAGAGGTTGTGCTGGAATCTTTGAATGGCATCAAGATAGATAAGTCGCCGGGTCCGGATGGGATGTACCCCAGGTTACTGTGGGAGACAAGGGAAGAGATTGCAGAGCCTTTGGCGATGATCTTTGGGTCATCGATGGAGACGGGAGAGGTGCCGGAGGATTGGAGGATTGTGGATGCGATTTCTATTTTCAAGAAGGGGAATAGGGATAGCCCAGGAAATTACAGATCGGTGAGTCTAACCTCAGTGGTTGGTAAGCTGATGGAGAAGATCCTGAGGGACAAGATTTATGAGCATTTAGAGAGGTTTAGTATGCTCAAGAATACTCAGCTTTGTCAAAGGTACATCGTGCCTTACGAGCCTGTTGGAGTTCTTCGAAAATGTGACTAAACACATTGACGAAGTGAAAGCGGTAGATGTGGTTTATATGGATTTTAGCAAGGTGTTCGGTAAGGTCCCCCATGCAAGGCTTCTCGAAAAAGTGAGAGGGCATGGGATCCAAGGGGCTGCTGCCTTGTGGATCCAGAACTGGCTTGCCCAAAGGAGGCAGAGAGTGTGTAAACATGGGTCTTTTTCTAATTGGAGTTCGGCCACCAGTGGTGTGCCCCAGGGATCTGTTCTGGGACCCTTGCTGTTTGTCATTTTCATAAATAACCTGGATGAGGAAGTGGAGGAATGGGTTGGTAAGTTTGCTGACGACACAAAGGCTGGTGGGGTTGTGGATATTCTGGAGGGATGTCAGAAGTTACAGACGGACAGAGATAGGATGCAAGACTGGGCGGAGAAGTGGCAGATGGACTTCAACCCAGATAAATGCCTCGTGGCCCATTTTGGCAGGTCGAATGGGATGAAGGAGTACAATATAAAGGGAAAGACTCTCAGTACTGAGGAGGGTCAGAAGGTCCTTGGGGTCCGGGTCCATAGGACTCTGAAATCGGCCCCGCAGGTTGAGGAGGTGGTTAAGAAGGTGTATGGTGTGCTGGCCTTTCTCAATCGAGGGATTGAGTTTAGGAGTCCGGGGATAATGATGCAGCTATATAAGACCCTCGTCAGACCCCACTTGGAGTACTGTGCTCAGTTCTGGTCGCCTCATTACAGGAAGGATGTGGAAAAGATTGAAAGGGTGCAGAGGCGATTTACAAGGATGTTGCCTGGATTGAGTGGCATGCCTTATGAGGATAGGCTGAGGGAGCTCGGTCTTCTCTCCTTGGAGAGACGGAGGATGAGAGGAGACCGAATAGAGGTATATAAGATGTTGAGAGGCGTAGATCGGGTGGACTCTCAGAGGTTTTTTCCCAAGGGTGGAAATGGCTGCTACGAGAGGACGCAGGTTTAAGGTGCTGGTGGCGGGGGGGGGGGGGGGGGCGGGGGTGGGGGGTAGGTACAGGGGAAATGTGAGGGAGAAGTTTTTCACACAGAGGGTGGTGGGCGAGTGGAATCGGCTGCCGTCAGTCGTGGTGGAGGCAAACTCAATAGGGTATTTTAAGAGGCTCCTGGATGAGTACATGGGACTTAATAGGATGGAGGGTTATAGATAGGCCTAAAAGGTAGGGATTTGGTCGGCACAACTTGTGGGGCCGAAGGGCCTGTTATGTGCTGTAGTTTTCTATGTTTCTAATTAAGTTTCAATTGTTACCGTGACTCTCTGTGTGATCTTTAACTGTGGACATTCTGTGATGTGATTTAACTGGGTTAGAGTTTAGCATCAATTGCAAAATTCTGTTGATCAATAATTTGCAACTATTTAGTCTGCAAAGAAATTTGTTTTTATCCCGAAATCTACTGCAGCTTCTCAAACTGAGAAAATATTCAGAAACAATGGGACATCTCAGAAAATTCAGGCCCTGCAGCAGATACAATCACATCACCTCTTAGAGCAGTAAAATAACAGACTTAACTGTGACCAGCAATGCACAGGCTCCAAATGACACTGGACCCACATCTGGTACAATGTTCAGAAACGTGCCCAGATGTGGAAGGAGAGAGATGATCACGAGAGAGAGGGACGGCTTGTGGGATGGGCTGAATCTAGAAAGGGTGCGAGGCTGGGAAAATGAATGGATAAGAGTGAGAGAGGAAGACTCTGAGCGAGTGAATGTGAAACAGAGGAAGACAGAAGGATAGATGGGGCGGGAGTGAGGGCGTGATGATGGGGGAAGCAGTTATTGTGAGAGGAATGGTGTTTATAACAGTAACTTAACTGAGAGAGACGTCAGCTCCGCTGGCTATGAGGAGAGGTTGAATAAATCAGGATTGTTTTCACTGGAAAGACGAAGACTGAGGGGAGACCTGATAGAGGTATACAAAATTGTGGGAGGCACAGACAGGGTGGATAGTCAGAGGGTTTTCTCCGAGGGTGGAAGGTTCAGTTACAAGGAGGCACAGGTTCAAGATGGCAGGGTGAAATATTAAGGGAGATGTGCGGGGGATGTTTTCCACACAGAGAGTGTCGGTGCCTGGAATGCGCTGCCAGGGGAGGTGGTGGAATCAGGCACATTAGCAACATTTAAGAGGCATCTGGATTGATGCATTAATAGGAGGTCAGAGGGATACTGACCGAGTAAGCGCAGCAGCTTTTATTTTAAAATAGGGCACCATGATCAGCACAGGTTTGGAGAGGGTCGAAGGGCCTATTCCTGTGCTGTCCATTTCTTTGCCTTTGTTCTTTGAGCGTCTGCATCAGGAAAGACACAACTGGGGTAAGAGAGAGTGAGACAAATCAGACCACAAGACTGTGCTCCTGCGACAGGCTGACACACAAAGGCTAAAGCGGGATGATCCATTCAATAATGTCATGCAATGTTGGTTTGAGGAATCGAAAGATCCCCTACGTGGCTGCTTAGAGTCAGGGGACTGGTCAGTATTTAAAAACTCCACGAACAACCTGAGCGAGTACGCCACTACAGTAACTGACATCATTAGGAAGTGTGTAGGAGACTGTGTGCCCAAGAAGATATTGCGTGTGTTTCCCAACCGGAAACCATGGATGATCAGGGATATCCACTGCTTTCTGAAGTCCAGGTCTGAGGCATTCAAGTTAGACGACACTGACCTCTACAAGACAGCCAGATATGATCTACACAGATCCATGAAAGATGCAAAAAAACAGTTTCAGACCAACCTAGTGCCCCATGATAGCCATACGGACCCCCACCGGCTATGCCAAGGTCTGCAAGACATAGCAGGCTACAAGATGAAGGTGTGTAAAATCGCTGGCTTCACCAAACCCATTTCTAATCAGTTCAATGCACACTATGTCCGTGTTGAGCATGAGGTCAGCATGAGCATGCCCTCCACCCCAGAAGCCTCGGATGCAGCTGTATCTGAGGTCACAATTGCAGATGTCAGAACAGCCGACTCGAAAGTCAACCCATGGACAGCGACTGGCCCGGATGAGGTACACGGACGAACACTCACACACTGCGCGGATCAGCTGGCGTGGGTAATTACAATCATCTTCAGCTTTCTTTACAACAATCTGAGTTCCTTATCTGCTTCAAGAAGACGACAATCATCCCAGTCCCAAAGTAAAACCAAGCAGCATGCCTTAATGGTGACGTTCTGCTGGCTCTGACATCCATCCATCGAAGTAGAAAGAGTCGAGAGCTTCATGTTTTTAGGTGTCCAGATCACTATCAGACATATCCTGGTCCCCCCGTGCCAACAATATAGTTAGGAAAGCCCACCAACGCCTCTACATTCTCAGAAGACTAAGGACATTTGGAATGTCAGCTCCGATTCTCACCAACAAAGAACAAAGAACACAGAACAATACAGCACAGGAACAGGCCCTTCGGCCCTCCAAGTCCGCGCCGCTCCCTGATCCAAACTAGACCATTATTTTGTATCTCTCCATTCCCACTCCTTTCAAACTACAAAAGGTCATGAATGTAACCCAATCCATTACTCAAACCAGCCACCCATCCATTGACTCTGTCTCCACTTCCCGCTACCTCGGCAAAGCAGCCACCATAATTCAGGGCCCCACGCACCCCGGACATTCTCTCTTCCACCTTCTTCATCAGGAAAAATATACAAAATTCTGATCTCACGTACCAACCGACACAAGAACAGCTTCTTCCCTGCTGCCATCGGACTTTTGAATGGACTTAACTTGCATCAAGTTGATCTTTCTAGGCACCCGAGCTATGACTGTAACACTACATTCTGCACTCTTACGTTTCCTTAGAACATAGAAAAGCGACAGTAGAAACAGGCCCTTCGGCCCACAAGTTGCGCCGAACGATTTCCTTACCTTCTAGGCTCATCTATAACCCTCTATCTTACTAACCTCCATGAACCTATCCAAAAGTCTTTTAAAATAATCAATCGAATCCGCTTCCACCACCACTACCGGCAGCCGATTCCACGCATCCACCACCCTCTGAGTGAAAAACTTACCCCTAACATCTACTCTGTACCTACTCCCCAGCACCCTAAACCTGTGGCCTCTCGTGACAACCATTTCAGCCTGGGTAAAAGCCTCTGAGAATCCACTCTATCAATACCTCTCAACATCTTATACACCTCTATCTGGTCACCTCTCATCCTTCGCCTCTCCAAGGAGAATAGACCTAGCTCTCTCAACCTATCCTCATAAGGTATACCACTTAATCCCAGCAAAATCCTCGTAAATCTCCTCTGCACCCGTTCTATGGCTTCCACATCCTTTCTGTAATGAGGCGACCAGAACTGGGCACAGTACGCCAGGTGGGGTCTGACCAGGGTCCTATACAGCTGCAGCATTATCTCCCGATTTCTGAACTCAATTCCTCTATTGATGAAGGCCAGTATTCCATACGCCTTCTTAACCACAGCCTCTACCTGCGAAGCTGCTTTGAGTATCCTATGAACCCGGACCCCAAGATCCCTCTGTTCCTCCACACTGCCAAGCATCTTCCCCTCAATATTATATTCTTCCATCCTATTCGACCTGCCAAAATGAACCATCACACACTTCTCTGGGTTGAAGTCCATCTGCCACATCTCCACCCACTCTTGCATCTTATCTATGTCTCATTGCAACTGCTGACATCCCTCTACACTATCCACAACACCTCCAAATTTTGTGTCATCAGCAAACTTGCCAACCCATCCTTCCACTTCCTCATCCAGGTCATTTATAAAAATCACAAAGAGCAAGGGTCCCAGAACAGATCCCTGGGGCACCCCACTGATGATCGACCTCCACTCTGAAAAAGACCCAACTACAACCACTCTTTGCCTTCTGTGGGCAAGCCAGTACTGAATCCACAAAGCAACGTCCCCTTCTATCCCATGCCCCTTCATTTTCTCCATAACCCTTGCATTGGGCACCTTATCAAACGCCTTACTGAAATCTACATAAACCACATCTACCCCTCTTCCCCGTCTAAGAGTCTAGTCACATCTTCAAAAAACTCAATCAGACTCGTAAGGCATGATCTGCCTCGGACAAAGCCGTGCTGGCTACTTCTGATCATGCTATTCCTTTCCAAATGTTCATAAATCCTGCCTCTCAGGATCTTCTCCATCAACGTACCTACCACTGAGGTTGGACTCTCGGGTCTATAATTTCCTGGGCTATCTCTTTTCCCTTTCTTGAATAACGGAACCACATCCGCCATCCTCCAATCCTCCGGAACCTCTCCTGACTCCAATGACGACGCAAAGAGAATTGCCAGAGGATCAGCAATCTCTTCCCTCGCCTCCCACAGTAACCTGGGGTACCTCCCATCCGGTCCCGGTGATTTATCTGACTTGGTGCTTTTCAACAGCTCCAACACATCCTCTTTCCTAATGCCCACATGCTCAATCTTCTCAGTCCACTGCAAGTCTGCACTGCAACGACCAAGATCCTTTTCCACTGTGAATACTGAAGCAAAGTATTGATTGAGTACCTCTGCTATTTCAACCGGTTCAATACAGAGTCCGTATCCTTCCATTCCCATCCTATCCATGTACTTGTCTAGTTGCCCCTTAAATGCCGCTATTGTACCTGCTCCCACCCCCTCCCCGGGCAGCGCGTTCCAGACATTCACCACCCTCTGTGTAAAAAACCTGCATCGCACATCTCCTCTAAACTTTCCCCCACACACCTTAAACCTGTGTCATATGATGACAAGTACCCGACGGGATTTAAAATAAAGATAGTAGATGTGTGTCAGACAGTGTTTGAGACAGTTTGTGTTACACTTTTGCTGTGTTGTCCTTAATAGATGTTGTAATGTGGAGGTTACAAGGACTAAGCAGCGAGAGTGAGGTGAGTGGTGCATTGGTTTGTCTGTGGATAATAAGAATGAAGTCGGTGATGCACCTGGTGGGTAATGACAGTGGGACTGAGGTCAGGCATCTCCCTGGATATATATTGATAATAAAATGAATTTAGTGATGTAATTGTGTGGGTAGTGATAAGAAGATTGGTGTTGATGTTTGGGGGCTGGGAGTGAGGGGTGTGTGGAATGAGCGATTGCATACAGAATGCACCTCACTCTACATTGTGTTTATACATCTCTCTCAGGTCAGATACAGCACCAATTAGACACAGGATTCTACCCCTGCACTCATCCATCAAACATTCACTTGGAAGGACAGTCGTGGGGGTGGGCGAAGGGGGGCAGGGGGAGGACAAGCGTACGTCCCTGCAGGAGATCATTCAGCCCCTCGAGCCTGGTCATCCAGTCCATAAGATCATGGCTCATTTGATGTGTCTCTCATCTCGTAACCCTGAGGGCATTGGCTCACAGGGCGTGTGTGGAAGCAGAGTGTGAGCTATAAGGGCTTTGGCTCACAGGGCTTCGGGGCACAGAGCGAGCAGGGGTGAGGTTAATTCATTTTTGCTGTTTCTACCTGGTACTGGCAAGGTATCTAGAGGGGATGGGTGTGCAGGCAGTGCTATGTTCCTCTTGCACTATGTTTGAGGTGAGGGACGACGACAGTGTCCCTGCTGATTACACCTGTGGGAAGTGCACCCATCTGCAGCTCCTCCAACACCGTGTTAGGGAACTGGAGCTGGAGTTGGATGAATTTAGGATCATTAGGGACGCAGAGGTGGCCACAGACAGAATGTTTCGGGATACAGTTACTCCGAGGAATGAAAATAGATGGGTGACGGTGAGAGGGGCTGGGAGGAAGCAGTCCGTGCAGGGATCCCCTGTGGTCGTTCCCCTTAGCAACAAGTATTCCGCTTTGGATACGGTTGAGGGGGATGACATACCAGTGGTGAGCCGCAGTGAGAGGATCTCCAGCACTGTGTCCATCTCTGTGGCTCGGGAGGGTAAGGAGCAGAGCGGGAGGGCAATAGTTATTGGGGACTCGTTAGTTAGAGGGATAGATAGGAGGTTCTGTGGCAGCAAAAGAGACTCACGGATGGTATGTTGCCTACCGGATGCCAAGGTCCGTGACGTCTCAGACCGTGTTTTCCGGAATCTTAAGGGGGAGGGGAAACAGTCACAAGTCGTGGTACAAATTGGTACCAACAACATAGGTAAGAGAAGGAACGGGGATTTAAAACAGGAATTTCGGGAGCTGGGCTGGAAGCTGAGAGCCAAGAGAAAACATGTGGTCATCTCTGGTACATTACCGGTACCACGTGATAGCGAGTTGAGGAACAGGGAGAGAGTGCAGTTAAACATGTGGTTGCAGGGATGGTGTAGGAGGGAGGGTTTCAGATACGTGGATAATTGGAACACATTCTGGGGAAGGTGGGACCTGTACAAACAGGACGGGGTGCACCTGAACCAGAGGGGCACCAATATCCTTGGAGGGAAATTTGATACGGCTCTTCAGGGGGATTTAAACTAATTTGTCAGGGGAGTGGGAAAAGGAGTTGTCGTCCAGAAGTCAGTGTTGAGGGTGGTGAGGTATTGGGGAAAGTATCAGGGTCAAGGGTGGGTACCGGTAGACAGGAAGGTGGGTTGAAGTGTGTCTACTTCAATGCAAGGAGCAGCCGGAACAAGGTGGATGAACTTGGGGCATGGATTGCTACTTGGGACTACGATGTTGTGGCCATTACGGAGACGTGGGTAGAACAAGGACATGAATGGTTGTGGGACGTTCCGGGTTATAGATGTTTCAGTAAGTGTAGGGAAGCTGGTAAAAGAGGTGGAGGAGTGGCATTGTTAATCAAGGATAGTTTAACGGCTGCGGAAAGGCAGTTCGAGGGGGATCTGCACACTGAGGTAATATGGGTTGAAGTTAGAAATAGGAAAGGAGCGGTCACGTTGTTAGGAGTTTCCTATAGGCCCCCAAATAGTAATAGAGATGTGGAGGAAGAAATTGCTAAGCAGATTGTGGATATGTGTGGGGGTCACAGGGTAGTTGTCATGGGGGACTTTAACTTTCCAAATATTGATTGGAACCTTTGTAGGTCAAATAGTTCAGATGGGGCAGTTTTTGTGCAGTGTGTGCAGGAGGGTTTCCTGACACAATATGTGGACAGGCCGACAAGAGGTGAGGCCACATTGGATTTGGTACTGGGAAATGAACCGGTCCAAGTGTTAGATTTGGTTGTGGGAGAATACTTTGGAGATAGTGACCACAATTCGGTGTCTTTTGTTATTGCAATGGAGAGGGATAGGGCCGTATGGCAGGGCAAGGTTTACAATTGGGGGAGAGGTAATTATGATGCGATTAGGCAAGAATTAGGGGGCATAAGTTGGGAACAGAAACTGTCAGGGAAAGGCACGGATGAAAAGTGGAACTTTTCCTGGGAGAGGATGTTCGAGGGTACGTCCGCGTCTGGCATGTGGGAGTCTTTTAAGGAACTATTGATAAGGCTGCAGGATAGGCATGTGCCTGTAAAAAGGAAAGATAGGAAAGGTAGGATTCCTGAGCCGTGGATAACCAGGGAAATTGAGGATCTGATTAAAATGAAAAGGGAGGCATACGTTCAGTCCAGGCAACTGAAAACAGATGGAGCTCTGGAGGAATACAGAGAGAGTAGGAAAGAACTAAAACGGGAAGTTAGAAGGGCAAAAAGAGGTCACGAGATGTTCTTGGCAGGCAGGATTAAGGAGAATCCTAAGGCATTCTATTCATACGTTAGGAACAAAAGAGTTGTCAGGGAGAAAATCGGACCTCTCAGGGACAAAGGAGGGGAATTATGCTTAGAACCCAAGGGAATAGGGGAGATCCTAAATGAATACTTTGCATCGGTATTCACGAAGGAGAGGGGCGAGTTAACCGGGAGTGTCTCGGAGGGAGGTGTTGACCCGTTAGAGAAAATCTCCATTACAAGAGAGGAAGTGTTAGGTTTTTTAGGGAACATTAAAACTGACAAAGCCCCAGGGCCTGATGGCATCTATCCTCGACTGCTCAGGGAGACGAGAGATGAAATTGCTGGGCCTCTGACGGAAATCTTTGTCGCTTCTTTGGACACGGGTGAGGTCTCTGAGGATTGGAGGATAGCGAATGTGGTCCCGTTGTTTAAGAAGGGTAGCAGGGATAACCCAGGAAATTATAGGCCGGTGAGCTTGACGTCCGTGGTAGGAGAGGATTCTTAGAGACAGGATGTATGTGCATTTAGAACGGAACAATCTCATTAGTGACAGACAGCATGGTTTTGTAAGAGGGAAGTCGTGCCTTACAAATTTGGTGGAGTTTTTTGAGGAAGTGACAAAAACGGTTGACGAAGGAAGGGCCGTGGATGTCGTCTATGTGGATTTCAGTAAGGCATTTGACAAAGTCCCACATGGCAGGTTGGTTAAGAAGGTTAAGGCTCATGGGATACAAGGAGAAGTGGCTAGATGGGTGGAGAACTGGCTTGGCCGTAGGAGACAGAGGGTAGTGGTCGAAGGGTCTTTTTCCGGCTGGAGGTCTGTGACCAGTGGTGTTCCGCAGGGCTCTGGACTGGGGCCTCTGCTATTTGTGATATACATAAATGATTTGGAAGAAGGTGTAACTGGTGTAATCAGCAAGTTTGCGGATGACACAAAGATGGCTGGAATTGCGGATAGCGAAGAGCATTGTCGGGCAATACAGCAGGATATAGATAGGCTGGAAAATTGGGCGGAGAGGTGGCAGATGGAGTTTAATCCGGATAAATGCGAAGTGATGCATTTTGGAAGAAATAATGTAGGGAGGAGTTATACAATAAATGGCAGAGTCATCAGGGGAGTATAGAAACACAGAGGGACCTAGGTGTGCAAGTCTACAAATCCTTGAAGGTGGCAACACAGGTGGAGAAGGTGGTGAAGAAGGCATATGGTATGCTTGCGTTTATAGGACGGGGTATAGAGTATAAAAGCTGGAGTCTGATGATGCAGCTGTATAGAACACTGGTTAGGCCACATTTGGAGTACTGCGTCCAGTTCTGGTCGCCGCACTACCAGAAGGACGTGGAGGCGTTAGAGAGAGTGCGGAGAAGTTTTACCAGGATGTTGCCTGGTATGGAGGGTCTTAGCTATGAGGAGAGATTGGGTTGACTGGGGTTGTTCTCCTTGGAAAGACGGAGAATGAGGGGAGATCTAATAGAGGTGTACAAGATTATGAAGGGTATAGATAGGGTGAACAGTGGGAAGCTTTTTCCCAGGTCAGAGGTGACGGGCTGAAGGTGAGAGGGGCGACGTATAACTCAGATATCAGAGGGACGTTTTTTACACAGAGGGTGGTGGGGGCCTGGAATGCGCTGCCAAGTAGGGTGGTGGAGGCAGGCACGCTGACATCGTTTAAGACTTACCTGGATAGTCACATGAGCAGCCTGGGAATGGAGGGATACAAACGATTGGCCTAGTTGGACCAAGGAGCGGCACAGGCTTGGAGGGCCGAAGGGCCTGTTTCCTGTGCTGCACTGTTCTTTGTTCATTGTTCTTTGTTCTTTTTCAAGGAACATATACTGGGTTTCCATGATAGGTATGTCCCTGTCAGGCAGGGAGGAAATGGCCGAGTGAGGGAACCATGGTTCACGAAAGAGGTAGGATGTCTTGTGAAAAGGAAGAGGGAAGCTTATGTAGGGATGAGGAAACAAGGTTCAGTTGGCTCGATTGAGGGTTACAAGTTAGCAAGGAATGAGCTGAAAAAGGGGCTTAGGAGAGCTAGGAGGGGACATGAGAAGTCTTTGGCGAGTCGGATCAAGGAAAACCCTAAGGCTTTTTACTCTTATGTGAGCAATAAAAGAATGACCAGGGTGAGGTTAGCGCCGGTCAAGGATAGTCGTGGGATCTTGTGTATGGAGTCAGTAGAGATAGGAGTGGTGATGAATGAATACTTTTCGTCAGTGTTCACCAAGGAGAGGGGCCATGTTCTTGAGGAAGAGAAGGTGTTACAGGCTAATAGGCTGGAGGAAATAGATGTTCGGAGGGAGGATGTCCTGGCAGTTTTGAATAAACTGAAGGTCGATAAGTCCCCTGGGCCTGATGAAATATATCCTAGGATTCTTTGGGAGGCACGGGATGAGATTGTAGAGCCTTTCGCTTTGATCTTTGGGTCCTCGTTGTCCACGGGGATGGTGCCAGAGGACTGGAGAGTGGTGAATGTTGTTCCTCTGTTTAAGAAAGGGAATAGGAATGACCCTGGTAATTATAGACCGGTTAGTCTTACTTCGGTGGTTGGTAAATTGATGGAAAAGGTCCTTAGGGATGGGATTTACGACCACTTAGAAAGATGCGGATTAATCCGGGATAGTCAGCACGGATTCGTGAAGGGCAAGTCGTGCCTCACAAATTTGATTGAATTTTTTGAGGAGGTAACTAAGTGTGTTGATGAAGGTAGTGCAGTTGACGTCATATACATGGATTTTAGGAAGGCGTTTGATAAGGTCCCCTATGGTCGGCTTATGATGACAGTGAGGAGGTGTGGGATAGAGGGAAAGTTGGCCGATTGGATAGGTAACTGGCTGTCTGATCGAAGACAGAGGGTGGTGGTGGATGGAAAATTTTCGGATTGGAGGCAGGTTGCTAGCAGAGTGCCACAGGGATCAGTGCTTTGTCCTCTGCTCTTTGTGATTATTTTGAATGACTTGGAGGGGGCTGAAGGGTGGATCAGTAAATTTGCTGATGACACCAAGATTGGTGGAGTCGCGGATGAGATGGAGGGCTGTTGTAGGCTGCAAATAGACATAGATAGAATGCAAAGCTCGGCTGAAAAATGGCAAATGGAGTTTAACCCTGATAAATGTCAGGTGATTCGTTTTGGTAGGACTAATTTATATGTGGATTACAGGGTCAAAGGTAGGGTTCTGAAGACTGTGGAGGAACAGAGAGATCTTGGGGTCCATATCCACAGATCTCTAAAGGTTGCCACTCAAGTGAAGAAGGCCGATAGTGTGTTAGCTTTTATGAACAGGGGGCTGGAGTTTAAGAGCCGTGGGGTTATGCTGTAACTGTACAGGACCTTGATGAGACCATATTTGGAATATTGTGTGCAGTTCTGGTCACCTCACGAAAAGAAGGATGGGGAACCGCTGGAAAAAGTGCAAAGGAGATTTACCAGGATGCTGCCTGGTTTGGAGGGTAGGTCTTATGAGAAAAGGTTGAGGGAGCACGGGCTGTTCTCTCTGGAGCTGAGAAGGTTGAGGGGAGACTTAATATAGGTTTCTAAAATGATGAAGGGGATAGATAGAGTGAACGTTCAAAGACTATTTCCTCGGGTGGATGGAGCTATTACAAGGGGGCATAACTATAGGGTCCATGGTGGGAGATATAGGAAGGATATCAGAGGTAGGTTCTTAACGCAGAGAGTGGTTGGGGTGTGGAATGGACTGCCTGCAGAGATAGTGGAGTCAGACACTTTAGGGACATGTCAGCGGTTATTGGATAGGCACATGGAGCACACCAGGATGATAGGGAGTGGGATAGCTTGATCTTGGTTTCAGATAAAGCTCGGCACAACATCGTGGGCTGAAGGGCCTGTTCTGTGCTGTACTGTTCTAGGTTCTATGTTCTATTTACAGTGATCCTTGAGGATTGTGTTACTGTTTACAGTGATCCTTGGGGATTGTAACACTATTTAGAGTGATCCTTGGGGATTGTGTTACTGTATAGATTGATCCTTGGGGATTGTGTCACTATTTAGAGTGATCCTTGGGGATTGTGTCACTATTAAGAACATAGAACATGGAACAGTACAGCACAGAACAGGCCCTTCGGCCCACGATGTTGTGCCGAGCTTTATCTGAAACCAAGATCAAGCTATCCCACTCCCTATCATCCTGGTGTGCTCCATGTGCCTATCCAATAACCGCTTAAATGTTCCTAAAGTGTCTGACTCCACTATCACTGCAGGCAGTCCATTCCACACCCCAACCACTCACTGCGTAAAGAACTTACCTCTGATATCCTTCCTATATCTCCCACCACGAACCCTATAGTTAGGCCCCCTTGTAATAGCTCCATCCACCCGAGGAAATAGTCTTTGAACGTTCACTCTATCTATCCCCTTCATCATTTTATCAACCTCTATTAAGTCTCCCCTCAGCCACCTCCGCTCCAGAGAGAACAGCCCTACTCCCGCAAACCTTTCCTCATAAGACCTACCCTCCAAACCAGGCAGCATCCTGGTAAGTCTCCTCTGCACTCTTTCCAGCGCTTCCACATCCTTCTTATAGTGAGGTGACCAGAACTGCACACAATATTCCAAATGTGGTCTCACCAAGGTCCTGTACAGATGCAGCATAACCCCATGGCTCTTAAACTCCAACCCCCTGTTAATAAAAGCTAACACACTTGAGGCGTTCTTCACAGCTCTCTCCACTTGAGTGGCAACTTTTAGAGATCTGTGGATATGGACCCCACGATCTGTCTGTTCCTCCACAGTCTTCAGAACCCTACCTTTGACCCTGTAATCCACATTTAAATTTGTCCTACCAAAATGAATCACCTCACATTTATCAGGGTTAAACTCCATTTGCCATTTTTCAGCCCAGCTCTGCATCCTATCTATGTCTCTTTGCAGCCTACAACAGCCCTCCACCTCATCCACTACTCCACCAATCTTGGTGTCACCAGCAAATTTAGTGATCCACCCTTCAGCCCCCTCCTCTAAGTCATTGATAAAAATCACAAAGAGCAGAGGACCAAGCACTGACCCCTGCGGCACTCCGCTAGCAACCTGCCTCCAATCCGAAATTATTCCATCCACCATCACCCTCTGTCTTCGATCAGGCAGCCAGTTATCTATCCAATCGGCCAACTTTCCCTCTATCCCACACCTCCTTACTTTCTTCATAAACCTCCCATGGGGGACCATATCAAACGACTTACTAAAATCCATGCATATGACATCAACTGCCCGAACTTCATCAACAAAATTAGATACCTCCTAAAAGGTTTTTATCAAATTAGTGAGGCACGACTTGACTCTGTCACGATGTAGAGTGATCCTTGGGGATTGTGTCACTGTTTAGAGTGATCCTTGGGGATTGTGTCACTATTTAAAGTGATCCTTGGGGATTATGTCACTATTTAGAATGTTACTTGTGGATTGTGTCACTATTTAGAGTGATCCTTGGGGATTGTGTCACTATTTAGAATGATACTTGTGGATTGTGTCACTATTTGGAGTGACCCTTGGGAATTGTGTCACTATTTGGAGTGATCCTTGGGGATTGTGTCACTATTTAGAGTGATCCTTGGGGATTGTGTCACTATTTAGAGTGATCCTTGGGGATTGTGTCACTACTTAGAGTGATCCTTGGGGATTGTGTCACTATTTAGAATGTTACTTGTGGATTGTGTCACTATTTAGAGTGAGCCTTGGGAATTGTGTCACTATTTGGAGTGATCCTTGTGGATTGTGCCACTATTTAGAGTGACCCTTGGGGATTGTGTCACTATTTAGAGTGATCCATGGGGATTGTGTCGTTATTTAGAGTGATCCTTGGGGATTGTGTCACTATTTAGAGTGATCCTTGGGAATTGTGTCACTATTTGGAGTGATCCTTGGGGATTGTGCCACTATTTAGAGTGATCATTGGGGTTTGTGTCACAATTTGGATGTGGTCCTTGAGGGTTGTGTCAATTTTTAGAGTGATTCCTGGGTATTGTGTCACTATTTAGAGTGATCCTTGGGGATTATATCACTATTTAGAGTGACCCTTGGGAATTGTGTCACTATTTAGATTGTTCCTTGGGGATTGTGTCACTATTTAGAGTTATCCTTGGGAATTGTGTCACTCTTTAGAGTGATCCTTGGGGATTGTGTCTCTATTTAGAATGATCCTTGGGGATTGTGTAACTATTTAGAGTGATCCTTGGGTTTTGTGTCACTATTTAGAGTGATCCTTGCGGATTGTGTCACTATTTAGAGTGATCCTTGGGGATTGTGTCACTATTGAAAGTGATCCTTGGGGATAGTGTCACTATTTAGAGTGATCCTTGGGGATTGTGTCACTATTGAGAGTGATCCTTGGGGATTGTGTCACTATTGAAAGTGATCCTTGGGGATTGTGTCACTATTTAGAGTGATCCTTGTGGATTGTGTCACTATTGAGAGTGATCCTTGGGGATTGTGTCACTATTGAGAGTGATCCTTGGGGATTGTGTCAGTATTTAGAATGATCCTTGGGGATTGTATCACTATTTAGAGTCATCCTTGGGGATTGTGTCACTATTTAGAGTGATCCTTGGGGTTTGTGGCACTATTTAGAGTGATCCTTGGGGATTGTGTCACTATTTAGAGTGATCCCTGGGGTTTGTGTCACTATTTAGAGTGATCCTTGGGGATTGTGTCACTATTAAGAACATAGAACATGGAACAGTACAGCACAGAACAGGCCCTTCGGCCCACGATGTTGTGCCGAGCTTTATCTGAAACCAAGATCAAGCTATCCCACTCCCTATCATCCTGGTGTGCTCCATGTGCCTATCCAATAGCCGCTTAACTGTTCCTAAAGTGTCTGACTCCACTATCACTGCAGGCAGTCCATTCCACACCCCAACCACTCACTGCGCAAAGAACCTACCTCTGATATCCTTCCTATATCTCCCACCACGAACCCTATAGTTAGGCCCCTTGTAATAGCTCCATCCACCCGAGGAAATAGTCTTTGAACGTTCACTCTATCTATCCCCTTCATCATTTTAGCAACCTCTATTAAGTCTCCCCTCAGCCACCTCCGCTCCAGAGAGAACAGCCCTTGCTCCCGCAAACCTTTCCTCATAAGACCTACCCTCCAAACCAGGCTCCATCCTGGTAAGTCTCCTCTGCACTCTTTCCAGCGCTTCCACATCCTTCTTATAGTGAGGTGACCAGAACTGCACACAATATTCCAAATGTGGTCTCACCAAGGTCCTGTACAGATGCAGCATAACCCCATGGCTCTTAAACTCCAACCCCCTGTTAATAAAAGGTAACACACTAGAGGCGTTCTTCACAGCTCTCTCCACTTGAGTGGCAACTTTTAGAGATCTGTGGATATGGACCCCACGATCTGTCTGTTCCTCCACAGTCTTCAGAACCCTACCTTTGACCCTGTAATCCACATTTAAATTTGTCCTACCAAAATGAATCACCTCACATTTATCAGGGTTAAACTCCATTTGCCATTTTTCAGCCCAGCTCTGCATCCTTAGAAATCATAGAAATCATAGAAACCCTACAGTGCAGAAGGAGGCCATTCGGCCCATCGAGTCTGCACCGACCACAATCCCACCCAGGCCCTACCCCCACATATTTACCCGCTAATCCCTCTAACCTACGCATCCCAGGACTCTAAGGGGCAATTTTTAACCTGGCCAATCAACCTAACCTGCACATCTTTGGACTGTGGGAGGAAACCGGAGCACCCGGAGGAAACCCACGCAGACATGAGGAGAATGTGCAAACTCCACACAGACAGTGACCCGAGCCGGGAATCGAACCCAGGACCCTGGAGCTGTGAAGCAGCAGTGCTAACCACTGTGCTACCGTGCCGCCCAAATCCTATCTATGTCTCTTTGCAGCCTACAACAGCCCTCCACCTCATCCACTACTCCACCAATCTTGGTGTCACCAGCAAATTTAGTGATCCACCCTTCAGCCCCCTCCTCTAAGTCATTGATAAAAATCACAAAGTGCAGAGGACCAAACACTGATCCCTGCGGCACTCCGCGAGCAACCTGCCTCCAATCCGAAAATTTTCCATCCACCATCACCCTCTGTCTTCGATCAGACAGCCAGTTACCTATCCAATCGGCCAACTTTCCCTCTATCCCACACCTCCTTACTTTCTTCATAAACCTCCCATGGGGGACCTTATCAAACGACTTACTAAAATCCATGCATATGACATCAACTGCCCGAACTTCATCAACAAAATTAGATACCTCCTAAATTTTTTAAATCAAATTAGTGAGGCACGACTTGACTCTGTCACGATTTAGAGTGATCCTTCGGGATTGTGTCACTATTTAGAGTGATCCTTGGGGATTGTGTCACTATTTAAAGTGATCCTTGGGGATTGTGTCACTATTTAGAATGATACTTGTGGATTGTGTCACTATTAAGAGTGACCCTTGGGAATTGTGTCACTATTTGGAGTGATCCTTGGGGATTGGGTCACTATTTGAGTGATCCTTGGGGATTGTGTCACTATTTAGAATGATACTTGTGGATTGTGTCACTATTTAGAGTGACCCTTGGGAATTGTGTCACTATTTGGAGTGATCCTTGTGGATTGTGTCACTATTTAGAGTGATCCTTGGGGATTGTGTTACTATTTAGAGTGATCCTTGGGGATTGTGTCACTACTTAGAATGATACTTGTGGATTGTGTCACTATTTAGAGTGACCCTTGGGAATTCTGTCACTATTTGGAGTGACCCTTGTGGATTGTGCCACTATTTAGAGTGACCCTTGCGGATTGTGTCACTATTTAGAGTGATCCATGGGGATTGTGTCGTTATTTAGAGTGATCCTTGGGGATTGTGTCACTATTTAGAGTGACCCTTGGGAATTGTGTCACTATTTGGAGTGATCCTTGGGGATTGTGTCACTATTTAGAGTGATCATTGGGGTTTGTGTCACAATTTGGATGTGGTCCTTGAGGGTTGTGTCATTTTTTAGAGTGATTCTTGGGTATTGTGTCACTATTTAGAGTGATCCTTGGGGATTGTATCACTATTTAGAGTGACCCTTTGGAATTGTGTCACTATTTAGAGTGTTCCTTGGGGATTGTGTCAGTATTTAGAGTGATCCTTGGGGATTGTGTCAATCTTTAGAGTGATCCTTGGGGATTGTGTCTCTATTCAGTGTGATCCTTGGGGATTCTGTCACTATTTAGAATGATCCTTGGGGATTGTGTAACTATTTAGAGTGATCCTTGGGTTTTGTGTCACTATTTAGAGTGATCCTTGCGCATTGTGTCACTATTTAGATAGATCCTTGGGGATTGTGTCACTATTGAAAATGATCCTTGGGGATTGTGTCACTATTTAGAGTGATCCTTGGGGATTGTGTCACTATTTAGAGTGAGCCTTGGGGATTGTGTCACTATTGAAAGTGATCCTTGGGGATTGTGTCACTATTTAGAGTGATCCTTGGGGATTGTGTCACTACTGAGAGTGATCCATGGGGATTGTGTCGTTATTTAGAGTGATCCTTGGGGATTGTGTCACTATTTAGAGTGACCCTTGGGAATTGTGTCACTATTTGGAGTGATCCTTGGGGATTGTGTCACTATTTAGAGTGATCATTGGGGTTTGTGTCACAATTTGGATGTGGTCCTTGAGGGTTGTGTCAATTTTTAGAGTGATTCTTGGGTATTGTGTCACTATTTAGAGTGATCCTTGGGGATTCTGTCACTATATAGAGTGATCCTTGGGGTTTGTGTCACAATTTGGATGTGGCCCTTGAGGGTTGTGTCAATTTTTAGAGTGATTCCTGGGTATTGTGTCACTATTTAGAGTGACCCTTGGGAATTGTATCACTATTTAGAGTGACCCTTGGGAATTGTGTCACTATTCAGAGTGTTCCTTGGGGATTGTGTCAGTATTTAGAGTGATCCTTGGGGATTGTGTCACTCTTTAGAGTGATCCTTGGGGATTGTGTCTCTATTCAGTGTGATCCTTGGGGATTCTGTCACTATTTAGAGTGATCCCTGCGGATTGTGTCACTATTTAGAGTGATCCTTGGGGATTGTGTCACTATTGAAAGTGATCCTTGGGGATTGTGTCACTATTTAGAGTGATCCTTGGGGATTGTGTCACTATTTAGAGTGATCCATGGGGATTGTGTCACTATTGAGAGTGATCCTTGGGGATTGGGTCACTATTGAGAGTGATCCTTGGGGATTGTGTCAGTATTTAGAATGATCCTTGGGGATTGTGTCACTATTTAGAGTCATCCTTGGGGATTGTGTCACTATTTATAGTGATCCTTGGGGATTGTGGCACTATTTAGAGTGATCCTTGGGGATTGTGTCACTATTTAGAGTGATCCTTGGGGTTTGTGTCTCTATTTAGAGTGATCCTTAGGGATTGTGTCACTATTTAGAGTGATCCTTGGGGATTGTGTCACTATTTAGAGTGATCCATGGGGATTGTGTCACTATTTAGAGTCATCCTTGGGGATTGTGTCACTATTTAGAGTGATCCTTGGGGATTGTGGCACTATTTAGAGTGATCCTTGGGGATTGTGTCACTATTTAGAGTGATCCTTGGGGTTTGTGTCTCAATTTAGAGTGATCCTTAGGGATTGTGTCACTATTTAGAGTGATCCTTGGGGATTGTGTCACTATTTAGAGTGATCCATGGGGATTGTGTCACTATTTAGAGTCATCCTTGGGGATTGTGTCACTATTTAGAGTGATCCTTGGGGATTGTGTCACTATTTAGAGTGATCCATGGGGATTGTGTCACTATTTAGAGTCATCCTTGGGGATTGTGTCACTATTTCGAGTGATCCTTAGGGATTGTGTCACTATTTAGAGTGATCCTTGGGGATTATGTCACTATTTAGCGTGATCCTTGGGGATTGTGTCACTATTAAGAACATAGAACATGGAGCAGTACAGCACAGAACAGGCCCTTCGGCCCACTATGTTGTGCAGAGCTTTATCTGAAACCAAGATCAAGCTATCCCACTCCCTATCATCCTGGTGTGCTCCATGTGCCTATCCAATAACCGCTTAAATGTTCCTAAAGTGTCTGACTCCACTATCACTGCAGGCAGTCCATTCCACACCCCAACCACGCACTGCGTAAAGAACCTACCTCTGATATCCTTCCTATATCTCCCACCACGAACCCTATAGTTAGGCCCCCTTGTAATAGCTCCATCCGCCCGAGGAAATAGTCTTTGAACGTTCACTCTATCTATCCCCTTCATCATTTTATCAACCTCTATTAAGTCTCCCCTCAGCCACCTCCGCTCCAGAGAGAACAGCCCTAGCTCCCGCAACCTTTCCTCATAAGACCTCCCCTCCAAACCAGGCTGCATCCTGGTAAGTCTCCTCTGCACTCCTTCCACCGCTTCCACATCCTTCTTATAGTGAGGTGACCAGAACTGCACACAATATTCCAAATGTGGTCTCACCAATGTCCTGTACAGTTGCAGCATAACCCCATGGCTCTTAAACTCCAACCCCCTGTTAATAAAAGGTAACACACTCGAGGCGTTCTTCACAGCTCTCTCCACTTGAGTGGCAACTTTTAGAGATCTGTGGATATGGACCCCACGGTCTGTCTGTTCCTTCACAGTCTTCAGAACCCTACCTTTGATCCTGTAATCCACATTTAAATTTGTCCTACCAAAATGAATCACCTCATATTTATCAGGGTTAAACTCCATTTGCCATTTTTCAGCCCAGCTCTGCATCCTTAGAAATCATAGAAATCATAGAAACCCTTCAGTGCAGAAGGAGGCCATTCGGCCCATCGAGTCTGCACCGACCACAATCCCACCCAGGCTGTACCCCCACATATTTACCCGCTAATCCCTCTAACCTACGCATCCCAGGACTCTAAGGGGCAATTTTTAACCTGGCCAATCAACCTAACCTGCACATCTTTGGACTGTGGGAGGAAACCGGAGCACCCGGAGGAAACCCACGCAGACATGAGGAGAATGTGCAAACTCCACACAGACAGTGACCCGAGCCGGGAATCGAACCCAGGACCCTGGAGCTGTGAAGCAGCAGTGCTAACCACTGTGCTACCGTGCCGCCCAAATCCTATCTATGTCTCTTTGCAGCCTACAACAGCCCTCCACCTCATCCACTACTCCACCAATCTTGGTGTCACCAGCAAATTTAGTGATCCACCCTTCAGCCCCCTCCTCTATGTCATTGATAAAAATCACAAAGAGCAGAGGACCAAGCACTGACCCCTGCGGCACTCCGCTAGCAACCTGCCTCCAATCCGAAAATTTTCCATCCACCATCACCCTCTGTCTTCGATCAGACAGCCAGTTACCTATCCAATCGGCCAACTTTCCCTCTATCCCACACCTCCTTACTTTCTTCATAAACCTCCCATGGGGGACCTTATCAAACGACTTACTAAAATCCATGCATATGACATCAACTGCACGAACTTCATCAACAAAATTAGAGACCTCCTAAAAAATTTTTATCAAATTAGTGAGGCACGACTTGACCCTGTCACGATTTAGAGTGATCCTTCGGGATTGTGTAACTATTTAGAGTGATCCTTGGGGATTGTGTCACTATTTAAAGTGATCCTTGGGGATTGTGTCACTATTTAGAATGATACTTGTGGATTGTGTCACTATTAAGAGTGACCCTTGGGAATTGTGTCACTATTTGGAGTGATCCTTGGGGATTGTGTCACTATTTAGAGTGATCCTTGGGGATTGTGTCACTATTTAGAATGATACTTGTGGATTGTGTCACTATTTAGAGTGACCCTTGGGAATTGTGTCACTATTTGGAGTGATCCTTGTGGACTGTGTCACTATTTAGAGTGATCCTTGGGGATTGTGTTACTATTTAGAGTGATCCTTGGGGATTGTGCCACTACTTAGAATGATACTTGTGGATTGTGTCACTATTTAGAGTGACCCTTGGGAATTGTGTCACTATTTGGAGTGATCCTTGTGGATTGTGCCACTATTTAGAGTGACCCTTGGGGATTGTGTCACTATTTAGAGTGATCCATGGGGATTGTGTCGTTATTTAGAGTGATCCTTGGGGATTCTGTCACTATTTAGAGTGACCCTTGGGAATTGTGTCAGTATTTGGAGTGATCCTTGGGGATTCTGTCACTATTTAGAATGAGCCTTGGGAATTGTGTAACTATCTAGAGTGATCCTTGGGTTTTGTGTCACTATTTAGAGTGATCCTTGCGGATTGTGTCACTATTTAGAGTGATCCTTGGGGATTGTGTCACTATTGAAAGTGATCCTTGGGGATTGTGTCACTATTTAGAGTGATCCTTGGGGATTGTGTCACTATTTAGAGTGAGCCTTGGGGATTGTGTCACTATTGAAAGTGATCCTTGGGGATTGTGTCACTATTTAGAGTGATCCTTGGGGATTGTGTCACTATTTAGAGTGATCCATGGGGATTGTGTCACTATTTAGAGTCATCCTTGGGGATTGTGTCACTATTTAGAGTGATCCTTGGGGATTGTGTCACTATTTAGAGTGATCCATGGGGATTGTGTCACTATTTAGAGTCATCCTTGGGGATTGTGTCACTATTTCGAGTGATCCTTAGGGATTGTGTCACTATTTAGAGTGATCCTTGGGGATTCTGTCACTATTTAGCGTGATCCTTGGGGATTGTGTCACTATTAAGAACATAGAACATGGAACAGTACAGCACAGAACAGGCCCTTCGGCCCACGATGTTGTGCAGAGCTTTATCTGAAACCAAGATCAAGCTATCCCACTCCCTATCATCCTGGTGTGCTCCATGTGCCAATCCAATAACCGCTTAAATGTTCCTAAAGTGTCTGACTCCACTATCACTGCAGGCAGTCCATTCCACACCCCAACCACGCACTGCGTAAAGAACCTACCTCTGATATCCTTCCTATATCTCCCACCACGAACCCTATAGTTAGGCCCCCTTGTAATAGCTCCATCCGCCCGAGGAAATAGTCTTTGAACGTTCACTCTATCTATCCCCTTCATCATTTTATCAACCTCTATTAAGTCTCCCCTCAGCCACCTCCGCTCCAGAGAGAACAGCCCTAGCTCCCGCAACCTTTCCTCATAAGACCTCCCCTCCAAACCAGGCTGCATCCTGGTAAGTCTCCTCTGCACTCCTTCCACCGCTTCCACATCCTTCTTATAGTGAGGTGACCAGAACTGCACACAATATTCCAAATGTGGTCTCACCAATGTCCTGTACAGTTGCAGCATAACCCCATGGCTCTTAAACTCCAACCCCCTGTTAATAAAAGGTAACACACTCGAGGCGTTCTTCACAGCTCTCTCCACTTGAGTGGCAACTTTTAGAGATCTGTGGATATGGACCCCACGGTCTGTCTGTTCCTTCACAGTCTTCAGAACCCTACCTTTGATCCTGTAATCCACATTTAAATTTGTCCTACCAAAATGAATCACCTCATATTTATCAGGGTTAAACTCCATTTGCCATTTTTCAGCCCAGCTCTGCATCCTTAGAAATCATAGAAATCATAGAAACCCTACAGTGCAGAAGGAGGCCATTCGGCCCATCGAGTCTGCACCGACCACAATCCCACCCAGGCCCTACCCCCACATATTTACCCGCTAATCCCTCTAACCTACGCATCCCAGGACTCTAAGGGGCAATTTTTAACCTGGCCAATCAACCTAACCTGCACATCTTTGGACTGTGGGAGGAAACCGGAGCACCCGGAGGAAACCCACGCTGACATGAGGAGAATGTGCAAACTCCACACAGACAGTGACCCGAGCCGGGAATCGAACCAAGGACCCTGGAGCTGTGAAGCAGCAGTGCTAACCACTGTGCTACCGTGCCGCCCAAATCCTATCTATGTCTCTTTGCAGCCTACAACAGCCCTCCACCTCATCCACTACTCCACCAATCTTGGTGTCGCCAGCAAATTTAGTGATCCACCCTTCAGCCCCCTCCTCTATGTCATTGATAAAAATCACAAAGAGCAGAGGACCAAGCACTGACCCCTGCGGCACTCCGCTTGCAACCTGCCTCCAATCCGAAAATTTTCCATCCACCATCACCCTCTGTCTTCGATCAGACAGCCAGTTACCTATCCAATCGGCCAACTTTCCCTCTATCCCACACCTCCTTACTTTCTTCATAAACCTCCCATGGGGGACCTTATCAAACGACTTACTAAAATCCATGCATATGACATCAACTGCACGAACTTCATCAACAAAATTAGAGACCTCCTAAAAATTTTGTATCAAATTAGTGAGGCACGACTTGACCCTGTCACGATTTAGAGTGATCCTTCGGGATTGCGTAACTATTTAGAGTGATCCTTGGGGATTGTGTCACTATTTAAAGTGATCCTTGGGGATTGTGTCACTATTTAGAATGATACTTGTGGATTGTGTCACTATTAAGAGTGACCCTTGGGAATTGTGTCACTATTTGGAGTGATCCTTGGGGATTGTGTCACTATTTAGAGTGATCCTTGGGGATTGTGTCACTATTTAGAATGATACTTGTGGATTGTGTCACTATTTAGAGTGACCCTTGGGAATTGTGTCACTATTTGGAGTGATCCTTGTGGACTGTGTCACAATTTAGAGTGATCCTTGGGGATTGTGTTACTATTTAGAGTGATCCTTGGGGATTGTGCCACTACTTAGAATGATACTTGTGGATTGTGTCACTATTTAGAGTGACCCTTGGGAATTGTGTCACTATTTGGAGTGATCCTTGTGGATTGTGCCACTATTTAGAGTGACCCTTGGGGATTGTGTCACTATTTAGAGTGATCCATGGGGATTGTGTCGTTATTTAGAGTGATCCTTGGGGATTCTGTCACTATTTAGAGTGACCCTTGGGAATTGTGTCAGTATTTGGAGTGATCCTTGGGGATTCTGTCACTATTTAGAATGAGCCTTGGGAATTGTGTAACTATCTAGAGTGATCCTTGGGTTTTGTGTCACTATTTAGAGTGATCCTTGCGGATTGTGTCACTATTTAGAGTGATCCTTGGGGATTGTGTCACTATTGAAAGTGATCCTTGGGGATTGTGTCACTATTTAGAGTGATCCTTGGGGATTGTGTCACTATTTAGAGTGAGCCTTGGGGATTGTGTCACTATTGAAAGTGATCCTTGGGGATTGTGTCACTATTTAGAGTGATCCTTGGGGATTGTGTCACTATTGAGAGTGATCCATGGGGATTGTGTCGTTATTTAGAGTGATCCTTGGGGATTGTGTCACTATTTAGAGTGACCCTTGGGAATTGTGTCACTATGTGGAGTGATCCTTGGGGATTGTGTCACTATTTAGAGTGATCATTGGGGTTTGTATCACAATTTGGATGTGGTCCTTGAGGGTTGTGTCAATTTTTAGAGTGATTCTTGGGTATTGTGTCACTATTTAGAGTGATCTTTGGGGATTGTGTCAGTATTGAGAGTGATCCTTGGGGATTGTGTCTCTATTTAGAGTGATCCTTGGGGATTCTGTCACTATATAGAGTGATCCTTGGGGTTTGTGTCACAATTTGGATGTGGCCCTTGAGGGTTGTGTCAATTTTTAGAGTGATTCCTGGGTATTGTGTCACTATTTAGAGTGACCCTTGGGAATTGTATCACTATTTAGAGTGACCCTTGGGAATTGTGTCACTCTCTAGAGTGTTCCTTGGGGATTGTGTCAGTATTTAGAGTGATCCTTGTGGATTGTGTCACTCTTTAGAGTGATCCTTGGGGATTGTGTCTCTATTCAGTGTGATCCTTGGGGATTCTGTCACTATTTAGAATGATCCTTCGGGATTGTGTAACTATTTAGAGTGATCCTTGGGTTTTGTGTCACTATTTAGAGTGATCCTTGCGGATTGTGTCACTATTTAGAGTGATCCTTGGCGATTGTGTCACTATTGAAAGTGATCCTTGGGGATTGTGTCACTATTTAGAGTGATCCTTGGGGATTGTGTCACTATTTAGAGTGAGCCTTGGGTCTTGTGTCACTATTGAAAGTGATCCTTGGGGATTGTGTCACTATTTAGAGTGATCCATGGGGATTGTGTCACTATTGAGAGTGGTACTTGAGGATTGTGTCACGATTGAGAGTGGTCCTTGGGGATTGTGTCAGTATTTGGAATGATCCTTGGGGATTGTGTCACTATTTAGAGTCATCCTTGGGGATTGTGTCACTATTTAAAGTGATCCTTGGGGTTTGTGTCTCTATTTAGAGTGATCCTTAGGGATTGTGTCACTATTTAGAGTGATCCTTGGGGATTGTGTCACTATTTAGAGTGATCCTTGGGGATTGTGTCACTATTAAGAACATAGAACATGGAACAGTACAGCACAGAACAAGCCCTTCGGCCCACGATGTTGTGCCGAGCTTTATCTGAAACCAAGATCAAGCTATCCCACTCCCTATCATCCTGGTGTGCTCCATGTGCCTATGCAATAACCGCTTAAATGTTCCTAAAGTGTCTGACTCCACTATCACTGCAGGCAGTCCATTCCACACCCCAACCACTCACTGCGTAAAGAACCTACCTCTGATATCCTTCCTATATCTCCCACCACGAACCCTATAGTTAGCCCCCCTTGTAATTGCTCCATCCACCCGAGGAAATAGTCTTTGAACGTTCACTCTATCTATCCCCTTCATCATTTTATCAACCTCTATTAAGTCTCCCCTCAGTCACCTCCGCTCCAGAGAGAACAGCCCTAGCTCCCGCAAACCTTTCCTCATAAGACCTACCCTCCAAACCAGGCAGCATCCTGGTAAATCTCCTCTGCACTCCTTCCACCGCTTCCACATCCTTCTTATAGTGAGGTGACCAGAACTGCACACAATATTCCAAATGTGGTCTCACCAAGATCCTGTACAGTTGCAGCATAACCCCATGGCTCTTAAACTCCAACCCCCTGTTAATAAAAGGTAACACACTCGAGGCGTTCTTCACAGCTCTCTCCACTTGAGTGGCAACTTTTAGAGATCTGTGGATATGGACCCCACGATCTGTCTGTTCCTCCACAGTCTTCAGAACCCTACCTTTGATCCTGTAATCCACATTTAAATTTGTCCTACCAAAATGAATCACCTCACATTTATCAGGGTTAAACTCCATTTGCCATTTTTCAGCCCAGCTCTGCATCCTTAGAAATCATAGAAATCATAGAAACCCTACAGTGCAGAAGGAGGCCATTCGGCCCATCGAGTCTGCACCGACCACAATCCCACCCAGGCCCTACCCCCACATATTTACCCGCTAATCCCTCTAACCTACGCATCCCAGGACTCTAAGGGGCAATTTTTAACCTGGCCAATCAACCTAACCTGCACATCTTTGGACTGTGGGAGGAAACCGGAGCACCCGGAGGAAACCCACGCAGGCATGAGGAGAATGTGCAAACTCCACACAGACAGTGACCCGAGCCGGGAACCGAACCCAGGACCCTGGAGCTGTGAAGCAGCAGTGCTAACCACTGTGCTACCGTGCCGCCCAAATCCTATCTATGTCTCTTTGCAGCCTACAACAGCCCTCCACCTCATCCACTCCTCCACCAATCTTGGTGTCACCAGCAAATTTAGTGATCCACCCTTCAGCCCCCTCCTCTAAGTCATTGATAAAAATCACAAAGAGCAGAGGACCAAGCACTGATCCCTGCGGCACTCCGCTAGCAACCTGCCTCCAATCCGAAAATTTTCCATCCACCATCACCCTCTGTCTTCGATCAGACAGCCAGTTACCTATCCAATCGGCTAACTTTCCCTCTATCCCACACCTCCTTACTTTCTTCTTAAACCTCCCATGGGGGACCTTATCAAACAACTTACTAAAATCCATGCATATGACATCAACTGCCCGAACTTCATCAACAAAATTAGATACCTCCTAAAAAAAAATTATCAAATTAGTGAGGCACGACTTGACTCTGTCACGATTTAGAGTGATCTTTGGGGATTGTGTCACTATTTAGAGTGATCCTTGGGGATTGTATCACTATTTAAAGTGATCCTTGGGAATTGTGTCACTACTTAGAATGATACTTGTGGATTGTGTCACTATTAATAGTGACCCTTGGGAATTGTGTCACTATTTAGAGGGATCCTTGGGGACTGTGTCACTATTTAGAGTAATCCTTGGGGATTGTGTCACTATTTAGAGTGATCCTTGGGGATTGTGTCACTATTTAGAGTGATCTTTGGGGATTGAGTCACTACTTAGAGTGATCCTTGGGGATTGTGTCACTCTTTAGAATGTTACTTGTGGATTGTGCCACTATTTGGAGTGACCCTTGGGGATTGTGTCACTATTTAGAGTGATCCATGGGGATTGTGTCGTTATTTAGAGTGATCCTTGGGGATTGTGTCACTATTTAGAGTGATCATTGGGGTTTGTGTCACAATTTGGATGTGGTCCTTGAGGGTAGTGTCAATTTTTAGAGTGATTCTTGGGTATTGCGTCACTATTTAGAGTGAACTTTGGGGATTGTGTCACTATTGAAAGTGACCCTTGGGAATTGTGTCACTATTGAAAGTGAACCTTGGGGATTGTGTCACTATTTAGACTGATCCTTGGGGATTGTGTCACTATTGAGAGTGATCCTTGGGGATTGTGTCACTATTGAGAGTGATCCTTGGGAATTGTGTCAGTATTTAGAAAGATCCTTGGGGATTGTGACACTATTTAGAGTGATCCATGGGGATTGTGTCACTATTTAGAGTGATCCTCGGGGATTGTGTCACTATTTAGAGTGATCCTTGTGGTTTGTGTCTCTATTTAGAGTGATCCTTGGGGATTGTGTCACTATTTAGAGTGATCCTTGGGGATTGTGTCACTATTTAGAGTGATTCTTGGGGATTGTGTCACTATTTTGAGAGATCCTTGGGGATTGTGTCACTATTTGGAGTGATCCTTGGGGATTGTGTCACTATTTAGAGTTATCCTTGGGGATTGTGTCACTATTTAGAATGATCCTTGGGGATTGTGTCACTATTTAGAGTGATCCTTGGGGATTGTGTCACTATTTAGAGTGATCCTTGGGGATTGTGTCAGTATTTAGAGTTATCCTTGGGGATTGTGTCACAATTTAGAATGATCCTTGGGGATTGAGTCACTATTTAGAGTGATCCTTGGGGATTGTGTCACTATTTAGAGTGATCCTTGGAGATTGTGTCAGTATTTAGAGTGATCCTGGGGGATTGTGTCACTATTTAGTGTGATCCTTGGGGATTGTGTCACTATTGAGAGGGATCCTCAGGGATTGTGTCACTATTTAGAATGATCCTTGGGGATTGTGTCGCTATTGAGAGCGATCCTTGGGGGTTGTGTCAGTATTTAGAGTGATCCTTGGGGATTGTGTCACTATTGAGATTGATCCTATTTAGAGTGATTTAGGGCGGCACGGTAGCACAGTGGTTAGCACTGCTGCTTCACAGCTCCAGGGTCCCGGGTTCGATTCCCGGCTCGGATCACTGTCTCTGTGGAGTTTGCACATTCTCCTCGTGTCTGCGTGGGTTTCCTCCGGGTGCTCCGGTTTCCTCCCACAGTCCAAAGATGTGCGGGTTAGGTTGATTGGCCAGGTTAAAAATTGCCCCTTAGAGTCCTGGGATGTGTAGGTTAGAGGGATTAGCGGGTAATATATGTGGGGGTAGGGCCTGGGTGGGAATGTGGTCGGTGCAGACTCGATGGGCCGAATGGCCTCCTTCTGCACTGTAGGGTTTCTATGATTTCTATTTAGAGTGATCCTTGGGGATTGTGTCACTATTTAGAGTTATCTTTGGGGATTGTGTCACTATTTAGAGTGATCCTTCGGGATTGTGTCAGTATTTAGAGTGATCCTTGGGGATTGTGTCACTATTTGGAGTGATCCTTGGGGATTGTGTCACTATTTAGAGTGATCCTTGGGGATTGTGTCACTATTTAGAGTTATCCTTGGGGATTGTGCCACGATTTAGAGTGATCCTTGGGGATTGTGTCACTATTTAGAGTGATCCTTGTGGATTGTGTCACTATTTAGAGTGATCCTTGGGGATTGTGTCACTATTTAGAGTGATCCTTGGGGATTGTGTCACTATTTAGAGTGATCCCTGGGGATTTTGTCACTATTTAGAGTGATCCTTGGGGATTGTGTCACTATTTAGAGTGATCCTTGGGGATTGTGTCATTATTTAGAGTCATCCTTGGCAATTGTGTCACTATTTAAAGTGATCGTTGGGGATTATCTCAGTATTTAGAGTGATCCTTGGGGATTGTGTCGCTATTTCGAGTGATCCTTGGGGATTGTGTCAGTATTTAGAGTGATCCTTGGGGATTGTGTCGCTCTTTAGAGAGATCCTTGGGGATTGTGTCACTATTTAGAGTGATCCTTGGGGACTGTGTCACTATTTAGATTAATCATTGGGGATTGTGTCACTATTTAGAGTGATCCTTGGGGATTGTGTCATAATTTAGAGTGGTCCTTGGGGATTGTGTCACTATTTAGAGAGATCCTCGGGGATTGTGTCTCTATTTAGAGTGATCCTTGGGGATTGTGTCACTATTTAGAGTGATCCTTGCGTATTGTGTCACTATTTAGATTAATCATTGGGGATTGTGTCACTATTTAGAGTGATCCTTGGGGATTGTGTCATTATTTAGAGTGATCCTTGGCCATTGTGTCACTATTTAGAGTGATCCTGGGGGATTGTGTCACTATTTCGAGTGATCCTTGGGGATTGTGTCAATATTTAGAGTGATCCTTGTGGATTGTGTCACTATTTAGAGTGATCCTTGGGGATTGTGTCACTATTTAGAGTGATCCTTGGGGATTGTGTCAGTATTTAGAGTGATCCTTGGGGATTGTGTCGCTCTTTAGAGAGATCCTTGGGGATTGTGTCACTATTTAGAGTGATCCTTGGGGACTGTGTCACTATTTAGATTAATCATTGGGGATTGTGTCACTATTTAGAGTGATCCTTGGGGATTGTGTCATAATTTAGAGTGGTCCTTGGGGATTGTGTCACTATTTAGAGAGATCCTCGGGGATTGTGTCTCTATTTAGAGTGATCCTTGGGGATTGTGTCACTATTTAGATTAATCATTGGGGATTGTGTCACTATTTAGAGTGATCCTTGGGGATTGTGTCATTATTTAGAGTGATCCTTGGCCATTGTGTCACTATTTAGAGTGATCCTGGGGGATTGTGTCACTATTTCGAGTGATCCTTGGGGATTGTGTCAATATTTAGAGTGATCCTTGTGGATTGTGTCACTATTTAGAGTGATCCTTGGGGATTGTGTCACTATTTAGAGTGATCCTTGGGGATTGTGTCACTATGTGGAATGATCCTTGGGGAAATTGACACATACGTCACGGATCTCTCTATACAGTGACACAATATACAAGGATCACTCTAAACAGTGACACAATACACAAGGATCACTCTAAACAGTGACACAATCCCCAAGGATCACTCTAATTAGTGACACAATCCCCAAGGATCATTCCACATAGTGACACAATTCCCAAAGATCAACCTAAATAGTGACACAATCCCCAAGGATCACTCCAAATAGTGACACAATCCCCAAGGATCACTCTTAATAGTGACAAAATCCCCAAGGACAACTCTAAATAGTGACACAATCCCCAAGGATCACTCTAAATACTGACACAATCCCCAAGGATCACTCTAAATTGTGACACAATCCCCAAGGATCATTCTAAATAGAAACACAATCCAAAGAATCACTCTAAATAGTGACACAATCCCAAAGGATCACTCTAAATAGTGACACAATCCCCAAGGATCACTCTAAGTAGTGACACAATCCCCAACGATCACTCTAAATAGTGACACAATCCCCAAGGGTCACTCTAAATAGTGTCACAATCCCCAAGGATCACACTAAATAGTGACGCACTCCACAAAGACCACTCCAATTAGTGACACAATCCCCAAGGATCACTCTAAATAGTGTCACAATCCCCAAGGATCACTCTAAATAGTGACGCAATCCCCAAAGACCACTCTAAATAGTGACACAATCCCCAAGGATCACTCTAAATAGTGTCACAATCCCCAAGGATCACTCTAAATAGTGACACAATCCCCAAGGATCACTCTAGAAATTGACACATACCTCACGGATCTCTCTATGCAGTGACAAAATACACAAGGATCACTCTAAATAGTGACACAATCCCCAGGAATGAATCTGAACACTGACATGATCCCCTAGGATTACTGAAAATATAGACACAATCCCCAAGGGTAACTGTAAATAGTGACACAATTCCCAAGGATCACTGTAAATAGTGACACAATCCCCAAGGATCACTCAAAATAGTGACACAATTCCCAAGGATCACTGTAAATACTGACACAATCCCCAAGCATCGCTCTAAATAGTGACACAATCCCCAAGGATCACTCTAAATAGTGACACAATCCCCAAGGATCACTGTAAATAGTGACACAATTCCCAAGGATCACTGTAAATAGTGACACAATCCCCAAGGATCACTCAAAATAGTGACACAATTCCCAAGGATCACTGTAAAGACTGACACAATCCCCAAGCATCGCTCTAAATAGTGACACAATCCCCAAGGATCACTCTCAATAGTGACACAATCCCCAAGGATCACTGTAAATAGTGACACAATCCCCAAGGCTAACTCTAAATCGTGACTCAATCCCCAAGGATAACTCTAAATAGTGACACAGTCCCCAAGGATAACTCTAAATAGTGACACAATCCCCAAGGATCACTCTAAATTGTGACACAATCCCCAAGGATCATTCTAAATAGTAACACAATCCCCAAGGATAACTCTAAATAGTGACACAATCCCAAAAGATCACTCTAAATAGTGACACAATCCCCAAGGATCACTCTGAATAGTGACACAATCCCCAAGGATCACTCTAAATAGTGACACAATCCCCAAGGATCCCTCTAAATAGTGACACAATCCGCAAGGATCATTCCACATAGTGACACAATTCCCAAAGATCAACCTAAATCGTGACACAATCCCCAAGGATCACTCTAAATAGTGACACAATCCCCAAGGACCACTCTAAGTAGTGACACTATCCCCAAGGATCACTCTAAATACTGACACAATCCCCATGGATCACTCTAAATTGTGACACAATCCCCAAGGATCATTCTAAATAGTAACACAATCCCCAAGGATCACTCTAAATAGTGACACAATCCCAAAGGATCACTCTAAATAGTGACACAATCCCAAAGGATCACTCTAAATAGTGACACAATCCCCAAGGATCACTCTAAATAGTGACACAATCCCCAAGGATCACTCTGAATAGTGACACAATCCCCAAGATCACGCTAAATAGTTTCACAATCCCCAAGGAACACTCTAAATAGTGACGCAATCCCCAAAGATCACTCTAAATAGTGTCACAATCCCCAAGGATCACTCTAAATAGTGTGACAATCCCCAAGAATCACTCTAAATAGTGACACAATCCCCAAAGATCACTCTAAATAGTGACACGATCCCCAAGGATCTCTCTAAATAGTGACACAATCCCCAAAGATCACTCTAAATAGTGACACAATCCCCAAGGATCACTCTAAATAGTGACACAATCCCCAAAGATCACTCTAAATAGTGACACAATCCCCAAGATCACGCTAAATAGTTTCACAATCCCCAAGGAACACGCTAAATAGTGACGCAATCCCCAAAGATCACTCTAAATAGTGTCACAATCCCCAAGGATCACTCTAATTAGTGAGACAATCCCCAAGAATCACTCTAAATAGTGACACAATCCCCAAAGATCACTCTAAATAGTGACACGATCCCCAAGGATCTCTCTAAATAGTGACACAATCCCCAAAGATCACTCTAAATAGTGACACAATCCCCAAGGATCACTCTAAATAGTGACACAATCCCCAAAGATCACTCTAAATAGTGACACAATCCCCAAAGATCACTCTAAATAGTGACACAATCCCCAAGGATCACTCTAAATAGTGACACAATCCCCAAGGATCACTCTAAATAGTGACACAATCCCCAAAGATCACTCTAAATAGTGGCACAATCCCAAAGGATCACTCTAAATAGTGTCACAATCCCCAAGGATCACTCTAAATAGTGTCACAATACCCAAGGATCACTCTAAATAGTGACACAATCCCTAAGGATCACTCTAAATAGTGACACAATCCCCAAAGATCACTCTAAATATTGACACAATCCCCAAGGACCACTCTAAGTAGTGACAATATCCCCAAGGATCACTCTAAATACTGACACAATCCCCAAGGATCACTCTAAATAGTGACACAATCCCTAAGGATCACTCTCAATAGTGTCACAATCCCCAAGGATCACTCTAAATAGTGACACAATCCCTAAGGATCACTCTAAATAGTGTCACAATCCCCAAGGATCACTCTAAATAATGACACAATCCTCAAGGATCACTCTAAATACTGACACAATCCCCAAGGATCACTCTAAATAGTGACACAATCCCCAAGGGTCACTCTAAATAGTGACACAATCCCCAAGGATCACTCTAAATAGTGTCACAATCCCCAAGGATCACTCTAAATAGTGACGCAATCCCCAAAGACCACTCTAAATAGTGACACAATCCCCAAGGATCACTCTAAATAGTGTCACAATCCCCAAGGATCACTCTAAATAGTGACACAATCCCCAAGGATCACTCTAGAAATTGACACATACCTCACGGATCTCTCTATGCAGTGACAAAATACACAAGGATCACTCTAAATAGTGACACAATCCCCAGGAATGAATCTGAACACTGACATGATCCCCTAGGATTACGGAAAATATAGACACAATCCCCAAGGGTCACTGTAAATAGTGACACAATTCCCAAGGATCACTGTAAATAGTGACACAATCCCCAAGGATCACTCAAAATAGTGACACAATTCCCAAGGATCACTGTAAATACTGACACAATCCCCAAGCATCGCTCTAAATAGTGACACAATCCCCAAGGATCACTCTAAATAGTGACACAATCCCCAAGGATCACTGTAAATAGTGACACAATTCCCAAGGATCACTGTAAATAGTGACACAATCCCCAAGGATCACTCAAAATAGTGACACAATTCCCAAGGATCACTGTAAAGACTGACACAATCCCCAAGCATCGCTCTAAATAGTGACACAATCCCCAAGGATCACTCTCAATAGTGACACAATCCCCAAGGATCACTGTAAATAGTGACACAATCCCCAAGGCTAACTCTAAATCGTGACTCAATCCCCAAGGATAACTCTAAATAGTGACACAGTCCCCAAGGATAACTCTAAATAGTGACACAATCCCCAAGGATCACTCTAAATTGTGACACAATCCCCAAGGATCATTCTAAATAGTAACACAATCCCCAAGGATAACTCTAAATAGTGACACAATCCCAAAAGATCACTCTAAATAGTGACACAATCCCCAAGGATCACTCTGAATAGTGACACAATCCCCAAGGATCACTCTAAATAGTGACACAATCCCCAAGGATCCCTCTAAATAGTGACACAATCCGCAAGGATCATTCCACATAGTGACACAATTCCCAAAGATCAACCTAAATCGTGACACAATCCCCAAGGATCACTCTAAATAGTGACACAATCCCCAAGGACCACTCTAAGTAGTGACACTATCCCCAAGGATCACTCTAAATACTGACACAATCCCCATGGATCACTCTAAATTGTGACACAATCCCCAAGGATCATTCTAAATAGTAACACAATCCCCAAGGATCACTCTAAATAGTGACACAATCCCAAAGGATCACTCTAAATAGTGACACAATCCCAAAGGATCACTCTAAATAGTGACACAATCCCCAAGGATCACTCTAAATAGTGACACAATCCCCAAGGATCACTCTGAATAGTGACACAATCCCCAAGATCACGCTAAATAGTTTCACAATCCCCAAGGAACACTCTAAATAGTGACGCAATCCCCAAAGATCACTCTAAATAGTGTCACAATCCCCAAGGATCACTCTAAATAGTGTGACAATCCCCAAGAATCACTCTAAATAGTGACACAATCCCCAAAGATCACTCTAAATAGTGACACGATCCCCAAGGATCTCTCTAAATAGTGACACAATCCCCAAAGATCACTCTAAATAGTGACACAATCCCCAAGGATCACTCTAAATAGTGACACAATCCCCAAAGATCACTCTAAATAGTGACACAATCCCCAAGATCACGCTAAATAGTTTCACAATCCCCAAGGAACACTCTAAATAGTGACGCAATCCCCAAAGATCACTCTAAATAGTGTCACAATCCCCAAGGATCACTCTAAATAGTGTGACAATCCCCAAGAATCACTCTAAATAGTGACACAATCCCCAAAGATCACTCTAAATAGTGACACGATCCCCAAGGATCTCTCTAAATAGTGACACAATCCCCAAAGATCACTCTAAATAGTGACACAATCCCCAAGGATCACTCTAAATAGTGACACAATCCCCAAAGATCACTCTAAATAGTGACACAATCCCCAAAGATCACTCTAAATAGTGACACAATCCCCAAGGATCACTCTAAATAGTGACACAATCCCCAAGGATCACTCTAAATAGTGACACAATCCCCAAAGATCACTCTAAATAGTGGCACAATCCCAAAGGATCACTCTAAATAGTGTCACAATCCCCAAGGATCACTCTAAATAGTGTCACAATACCCAAGGATCACTCTAAATAGTGACACAATCCCTAAGGATCACTCTAAATAGTGACACAATCCCCAAAGATCACTCTAAATATTGACACAATCCCCAAGGACCACTCTAAGTAGTGACAATATCCCCAAGGATCACTCTAAATACTGACACAATCCCCAAGGATCACTCTAAATAGTGACACAATCCCTAAGGATCACTCTCAATAGTGTCACAATCCCCAAGGATCACTCTAAATAGTGACACAATCCCTAAGGATCACTCTAAATAGTGTCACAATCCCCAAGGATCACTCTAAATAATGACACAATCCTCAAGGATCACTCTAAATACTGACACAATCCCCAAGGATCACTCTAAATAGTGACACAATCCCCAAGGGTCACTCTAAATAGTGACACAATCCCCAAGGATCACTCTAAATAGTGTCACAATCCCCAAGAATCACTCTAAATAGTGACACAATCCCCAAGGATCAGTCTAAATAGTGACACATTCCACAAGGAACACCCGAAATACTGACATAATCCCCAAGGATCATTCTAAATACTGACACAATCCCCAAAGATCACTCTAAATACTGACACAATCCCCAAAGATCACTCTAAAAAATGACACAATCCCCAAAGATCACTCTAAAAAATGACACAATCCCCAAGGATCACTCTAAATAGTGTCACAATCCCCAAGAATCACTCTAAATAGTGACGCAATCCCAAAGGATCACTCTAAATAGTGACACAATCCCCAAGGATCACTCTAAATAGTGACACAATCCCCAAGGATCACTCTAAATACTAACACAATCCCCAAAGATCACTCTAAATAGTGACACAATCTCCAAGGATCACTCTAAATAGTGACGCAATCCCGAAGGATCACTCTAAATAGTGACACAATCCCCAAGGATCACTCTAAATAGTGACACAATCCCCAAGGATCACTCTAAATAGTGTCACAATCCCCAAGGATCACTCTAAATAGTGACACAATCCCCAAGGATCACTCTAAATAGTGTCACAATCCCCAAGGATCACTCTAAATAGTGTCACAATCCCCAAGGATCACTCTAAATAGTGACACAATCCCCAAGGATCACTCTAAATAGTGACACAATCCCCAAGGATCACTCTAAATAGTGACACAATCCCCAAGGATCACTCTAAATTGTGACACTATCCCCAAGGATCATTCTAAATAGTAACACAATCCCCAAGGATCACTCTAAATAGTGACACAATCCCAAAGGATCACTCTAAATAGTGACACAATTCCCAAGGATCACTCTAAATAGTGACGCAATCCCCAAAGATCACTCTAAATAGTGACACAATCCCCAAGGATCACTCTACATAGAGACCCAATCCCCAAGGATCACTCTAAATAGTGTCACAATCCCCAAGGATCACTCTAAATAGTGTCACAATCCCCAAGGATCACTCTAAATACTGACACAATCCCCAAAGATCACTCTAAATAGTGACACAATCCCCAAGGATCACTCTAAATAGTGTCACAATCCCCAAGGATCACTCTAAATAGTGACACAATGCCCAAGGATCACTCTAAATAGAGACACAATCCCCAAGGATCACTCTAGAAATTGACACATCCCTCACGGATCTCTCTATACAGTGACACAATACACAAGGATCACTCTAAATAGTGACACAATCCCCAAGGATCACTCTAATTAGTGACACAATCCCCAAGGATCATTCCACATAGTGACACAATTCCCAAAGATCAACCTAAATAGTGACACAATCCCCAAGGATCACTCCAAATAGTGACACAATCCCCAAGGATCACTCTAAATAGTGACACATTCCCCAAGGATCACTCTAAATAGTGACACAATCCCCAAGGATCACTCTAAATACTGACACAATCCCCAAGGATCACTCTAAATTGTGACACAATCCCCAAGGATCATTCTAAATAGCAACACAATCCCAAAGAATCACTCTAAATAGTGACACAATCCCAAAGGATCACTCTAAATAGTGACACAATCCCCAAGGATCACTCTAAGTAGTGACACAATCCCCAAGGATCCCTCTAAATAGTGACACAATCCCCAAGGATCACTCTAAATAGTGTCACAATCCCCAAGGATCACTCTAAATAGTGACGCAATACCCAAAGACCACTCCAAATAGTGACACAATCCCCAAGGATCACTCTAAATAGTGACACAATCCCCAAGGATCACTCTAAATAGTGTCACAATCCCCAAGGATCACTCTAAATAGTGACACAATCCCCAAGGATCACTCTAAATAGAGACACAATCCCCAAGGATCACTCTAGAAATTGACACATACCTCACGGATCTTTCTATACAGTGACACAATACACAAGGATCACTCTAAATAGTGACACAATCCCCAGGAATGAATCTGAATACTGACATGATCCCCTAGGATTACTGAAAATATAGACACAATCCCCAAGGATCACTGTAAATAGTGATACAATTCCCAAGGATCACTGTAAATAGTGACACAATCCCCAACGATCACTCAAAATAGTGACACAATTCCCAAGGATCACTGGAAATACTGACACAATCCCCAAGCATCGCTCTAAATAGTGACACAATCCCCAAGGATCACTCTAAATAGTGACACAATCCCCAAGGATCGCTCTCAATAGTGACACAATCCCCAAGGATCACTCTAAACAGTGACACAATCCCCAAAGATCACTCTAAATAGTGACACAATCGCAATGGATCACTCTAAATCGTGACTCAATCCCCAAGGATAACTCTAAATAGTGACACAATCCCCAAGGATCACTCTAAATCGTGACACAATCCACAAGGATCACTCTCAATAGTGACACAATCCACGAGGATCATTTTAAATAGTGACACACACCCCTAGGATTCCTGGAAATAGAGACACAATCCCCAAGAATCACTCTAAATAGTGACACAATCCCCAAGAATCACTCTAAATAGTGACACAATCCCCAAGAATCACAATAAATAGTGACACAATCCCCAAAGATCACTCTAAATAGTGACACAATCCCCAAGGATCTCTCTAAATAGTGACACAATCCCCAAGATCACGCTAAATAGTTTCACAATCCCCAAGGAACACTCTAAATAGTGACGCAATCCCCAAAGATCACTCTAAATAGTGTCACAATCCCCAAGGATCACTCTAAATAGTGTGACAATCCCCAAGGATCACTCTAAATAGTGTCACAATCCCCAAGGATCACTCTAAATAGTGACACAATCCCCAAGGATCACTCTAAATAGTGACACAATCCCCAAGGATCACTCTAAATAGTGACACAATCCCCAAGGATCACTCTAAATTGTGACACTATCCCCAAGGATCATTCTAAATAGTAACACAATCCCCAAGGATCACTCTAAATAGTGACACAATCCCAAAGGATCACTCTAAATAGTGACACAATTCCCAAGGATCACTCTAAATAGTGACGCAATCCCCAAAGATCACTCTAAATAGTGACACAATCCCCAAGGATCACTCTACATAGAGACCCAATCCCCAAGGATCACTCTAAATAGTGTCACAATCCCCAAGGATCACTCTAAATAGTGTCACAATCCCCAAGGATCACTCTAAATACTGACACAATCCCCAAAGATCACTCTAAATAGTGACACAATCCCCAAGGATCACTCTAAATAGTGTCACAATCCCCAAGGATCACTCTAAATAGTGACACAATGCCCAAGGATCACTCTAAATAGAGACACAATCCCCAAGGATCACTCTAGAAATTGACACATCCCTCACGGATCTCTCTATACAGTGACACAATACACAAGGATCACTCTAATTAGTGACACAATCCCCAAGGATCATTCCACATAGTGACACAATTCCCAAAGATCAACCTAAATAGTGACACAATCCCCAAGGATCACTCCAAATAGTGACACAATCCCCAAGGATCACTCTAAATAGTGACACATTCCCCAAGGATCACTCTAAATAGTGACACAATCCCCAAGGATCACTCTAAATACTGACACAATCCCCAAGGATCACTCTAAATTGTGACACAATCCCCAAGGATCATTCTAAATAGCAACACAATCCCAAAGAATCACTCTAAATAGTGACACAATCCCAAAGGATCACTCTAAATAGTGACACAATCCCCAAGGATCACTCTAAGTAGTGACACAATCCCCAAGGATCCCTCTAAATAGTGACACAATCCCCAAGGATCACTCTAAATAGTGTCACAATCCCCAAGGATCACTCTAAATAGTGACGCAATACCCAAAGACCACTCCAAATAGTGACACAATCCCCAAGGATCACTCTAAATAGTGACACAATCCCCAAGGATCACTCTAAATAGTGTCACAATCCCCAAGGATCACTCTAAATAGTGACACAATCCCCAAGGATCACTCTAAATAGAGACACAATCCCCAAGGATCACTCTAGAAATTGACACATACCTCACGGATCTTTCTATACAGTGACACAATACACAAGGATCACTCTAAATAGTGACACAATCCCCAGGAATGAATCTGAATACTGACATGATCCCCTAGGATTACTGAAAATATAGACACAATCCCCAAGGATCACTGTAAATAGTGATACAATTCCCAAGGATCACTGTAAATAGTGACACAATCCCCAACGATCACTCAAAATAGTGACACAATTCCCAAGGGTCACTGGAAATACTGACACAATCCCCAAGCATCGCTCTAAATAGTGACACAATCCCCAAGGATCACTCTAAATAGTGACACAATCCCCAAGGATCGCTCTCAATAGTGACACAATCCCCAAGGATCACTCTAAACAGTGACACAATCCCCAAAGATCACTCTAAATAGTGACACAATCCCAAAGGATCACTCTAAATAGTGACACAATCCCAAAGGATCACTCTAAATAGTGACACAATCCCCAAGGATCACTCTAAATAGTGACACAATCCCCAAGGATCACTCTGAATAGTGACACAATCCCCAAGATCACGCTAAATAGTTTCACAATCCCCAAGGAACACTCTAAATAGTGACGCAATCCCCAAAGATCACTCTAAATAGTGTCACAATCCCCAAGGATCACTCTAAATAGTGTGACAATCCCCAAGAATCACTCTAAATAGTGACACAATCCCCAAAGATCACTCTAAATAGTGACACGATCCCCAAGGATCTCTCTAAATAGTGACACAATCCCCACAGATCACTCTAAATAGTGACACAATCCCCAAGGATCACTCTAAATAGTGACACAATCCCCAAAGATCACTCTAAATAGTGACACAATCCCCAAGATCACGCTAAATAGTTTCACAATCCCCAAGGAACACTCTAAATAGTGACGCAATCCCCAAAGATCACTCTAAATAGTGTCACAATCCCCAAGGATCACTCTAAATAGTGTGACAATCCCCAAGAATCACTCTAAATAGTGACACAATCCCCAAAGATCACTCTAAATAGTGACACGATCCCCAAGGATCTCTCTAAATAGTGACACAATCCCCAAAGATCACTCTAAATAGTGACACAATCCCCAAGGATCACTCTAAATAGTGACACAATCCCCAAAGATCACTCTAAATAGTGACACAATCCCCAAAGATCACTCTAAATAGTGACACAATCCCCAAGGATCACTCTAAATAGTGACACAATCCCCAAGGATCACTCTAAATAGTGACACAATCCCCAAAGATCACTCTAAATAGTGGCACAATCCCAAAGGATCACTCTAAATAGTGTCACAATCCCCAAGGATCACTCTAAATAGTGTCACAATACCCAAGGATCACTCTAAATAGTGACACAATCCCTAAGGATCACTCTAAATAGTGACACAATCCCCAAAGATCACTCTAAATATTGACACAATCCCCAAGGACCACTCTAAGTAGTGACAATATCCCCAAGGATCACTCTAAATACTGACACAATCCCCAAGGATCACTCTAAATAGTGACACAATCCCTAAGGATCACTCTCAATAGTGTCACAATCCCCAAGGATCACTCTAAATAGTGACACAATCCCTAAGGATCACTCTAAATAGTGTCACAATCCCCAAGGATCACTCTAAATAATGACACAATCCTCAAGGATCACTCTAAATACTGACACAATCCCCAAAGATCACTCTAAATAGTGACACAATCCCCAAGGATCACTCTAAATAGTGTCACAATCCCCAAGGATCACTCTAAATAGTGACACAATGCCCAAGGATCACTCTAAATAGAGACACAATCCCCAAGGATCACTCTAGAAATTGACACATCCCTCACGGATCTCTCTATACAGTGACACAATACACAAGGATCACTCTAAATAGTGACACAATCCCCAAGGATCACTCTAATTAGTGACACAATCCCCAAGGATCATTCCACATAGTGACACAATTCCCAAAGATCAACCTAAATAGTGACACAATCCCCAAGGATCACTCCAAATAGTGACACAATCCCCAAGGATCACTCTAAATAGTGACACATTCCCCAAGGATCACTCTAAATAGTGACACAATCCCCAAGGATCACTCTAAATACTGACACAATCCCCAAGGATCACTCTAAATTGTGACACAATCCCCAAGGATCATTCTAAATAGCAACACAATCCCAAAGAATCACTCTAAATAGTGACACAATCCCAAAGGATCACTCTAAATAGTGACACAATCCCCAAGGATCACTCTAAGTAGTGACACAATCCCCAAGGATCCCTCTAAATAGTGACACAATCCCCAAGGATCACTCTAAATAGTGTCACAATCCCCAAGGATCACTCTAAATAGTGACGCAATACCCAAAGACCACTCCAAATAGTGACACAATCCCCAAGGATCACTCTAAATAGTGACACAATCCCCAAGGATCACTCTAAATAGTGTCACAATCCCCAAGGATCACTCTAAATAGTGACACAATCCCCAAGGATCACTCTAAATAGAGACACAACCCCCAAGGATCACTCTAGAAATTGACACATACCTCACGGATCTTTCTATACAGTGACACAATACACAAGGATCACTCTAAATAGTGACACAATCCCCAGGAATGAATCTGAATACTGACATGATCCCCTAGGATTACTGAAAATATAGACACAATCCCCAAGGATCACTGTAAATAGTGATACAATTCCCAAGGATCACTGTAAATAGTGACACAATCCCCAACGATCACTCAAAATAGTGACACAATTCCCAAGGATCACTGGAAATACTGACACAATCCCCAAGCATCGCTCTAAATAGTGACACAATCCCCAAGGATCACTCTAAATAGTGACACAATCCCCAAGGATCGCTCTCAATAGTGACACAATCCCCAAGGATCACTCTAAACAGTGACACAATCCCCAAAGATCACTCTAAATAGTGACACAATCCCAAAGGATCACTCTAAATAGTGACACAATCCCAAAGGATCACTCTAAATAGTGACACAATCCCCAAGGATCACTCTAAATAGTGACACAATCCCCAAGGATCACTCTGAATAGTGACACAATCCCCAAGATCACGCTAAATAGTTTCACAATCCCCAAGGAACACTCTAAATAGTGACGCAATCCCCAAAGATCACTCTAAATAGTGTCACAATCCCCAAGGATCACTCTAAATAGTGTGACAATCCCCAAGAATCACTCTAAATAGTGACACAATCCCCAAAGATCACTCTAAATAGTGACACGATCCCCAAGGATCTCTCTAAATAGTGACACAATCCCCAAAGATCACTCTAAATAGTGACACAATCCCCAAGGATCACTCTAAATAGTGACACAATCCCCAAAGATCACTCTAAATAGTGACACAATCCCCAAGATCACGCTAAATAGTTTCACAATCCCCAAGGAACACTCTAAATAGTGACGCAATCCCCAAAGATCACTCTAAATAGTGTCACAATCCCCAAGGATCACTCTAAATAGTGTGACAATCCCCAAGAATCACTCTAAATAGTGACACAATCCCCAAAGATCACTCTAAATAGTGACACGATCCCCAAGGATCTCTCTAAATAGTGACACAATCCCCAAAGATCACTCTAAATAGTGACACAATCCCCAAGGATCACTCTAAATAGTGACACAATCCCCAAAGATCACTCTAAATAGTGACACAATCCCCAAAGATCACTCTAAATAGTGACACAATCCCCAAGGATCACTCTAAATAGTGACACAATCCCCAAGGATCACTCTAAATAGTGACACAATCCCCAAAGATCACTCTAAATAGTGGCACAATCCCAAAGGATCACTCTAAATAGTGTCACAATCCCCAAGGATCACTCTAAATAGTGTCACAATACCCAAGGATCACTCTAAATAGTGACACAATCCCTAAGGATCACTCTAAATAGTGACACAATCCCCAAAGATCACTCTAAATATTGACACAATCCCCAAGGACCACTCTAAGTAGTGACAATATCCCCAAGGATCACTCTAAATACTGACACAATCCCCAAGGATCACTCTAAATAGTGACACAATCCCTAAGGATCACTCTCAATAGTGTCACAATCCCCAAGGATCACTCTAAATAGTGACACAATCCCTAAGGATCACTCTAAATAGTGTCACAATCCCCAAGGATCACTCTAAATAATGACACAATCCTCAAGGATCACTCTAAATACTGACACAATCCCCAAGGATCACTCTAAATAGTGACACAATCCCCAAGGGTCACTCTAAATAGTGACACAATCCCCAAGGATCACTCTAAATAGTGTCACAATCCCCAAGAATCACTCTAAATAGTGACACAATCCCCAAGGATCAGTCTAAATAGTGACACATTCCACAAGGAACACCCGAAATACTGACATAATCCCCAAGGATCATTCTAAATACTGACACAATCCCCAAAGATCACTCTAAATACTGACACAATCCCCAAAGATCACTCTAAAAAATGACACAATCCCCAAAGATCACTCTAAAAAATGACACAATCCCCAAGGATCACTCTAAATAGTGTCACAATCCCCAAGAATCACTCTAAATAGTGACGCAATCCCAAAGGATCACTCTAAATAGTGACACAATCCCCAAGGATCACTCTAAATAGTGACACAATCCCCAAGGATCACTCTAAATACTGACACAATCCCCAAAGATCACTCTAAATAGTGACACAATCCCCAAGGATCACTCTAAATAGTGACGCAATCCCGAAGGATCACTCTAAATAGTGACACAATCCCCAAGGATCACTCTAAATAGTGACACAATCCCCAAGGATCACTCTAAATAGTGTCACAATCCCCAAGGATCACTCTAAATAGTGACACAATCCCCAAGGATCACTCTAAATAGTGTCACAATCCCCAAGGATCACTCTAAATAGTGTCACAATCCCCAAGGATCACTCTAAATAGTCACACAATCCCCAAGGATCACTCTAAATAGTGACACAATCCCCAAGGATCACTCTAAATAGTGACACAATCCCCAAGGATCACTCTAAATTGTGACACTATCCCCAAGGATCATTCTAAATAGTAACACAATCCCCAAGGATCACTCTAAATAGTGACACAATCCCAAAGGATCACTCTAAATAGTGACACAATTCCCAAGGATCACTCTAAATAGTGACGCAATCCCCAAAGATCACTCTAAATAGTGACACAATCCCCAAGGATCACTCTACATAGAGACCCAATCCCCAAGGATCACTCTAAATAGTGTCACAATCCCCAAGGATCACTCTAAATAGTGTCACAATCCCCAAGGATCACTCTAAATACTGACACAATCCCCAAAGATCACTCTAAATAGTGACACAATCCCCAAGGATCACTCTAAATAGTGTCACAATCCCCAAGGATCACTCTAAATAGTGACACAATGCCCAAGGATCACTCTAAATAGAGACACAATCCCCAAGGATCACTCTAGAAATTGACACATCCCTCACGGATCTCTCTATACAGTGACACAATACACAAGGATCACTCTAAATAGTGACACAATCCCCAAGGATCACTCTAATTAGTGACACAATCCCCAAGGATCATTCCACATAGTGACACAATTCCCAAAGATCAACCTAAATAGTGACACAATCCCCAAGGATCACTCCAAATAGTGACACAATCCCCAAGGATCACTCTAAATAGTGACACATTCCCCAAGGATCACTCTAAATAGTGACACAATCCCCAAGGATCACTCTAAATACTGACACAATCCCCAAGGATCACTCTAAATTGTGACACAATCCCCAAGGATCATTCTAAATAGCAACACAATCCCAAAGAATCACTCTAAATAGTGACACAATCCCAAAGGATCACTCTAAATAGTGACACAATCCCCAAGGATCACTCTAAGTAGTGACACAATCCCCAAGGATCCCTCTAAATAGTGACACAATCCCCAAGGATCACTCTAAATAGTGTCACAATCCCCAAGGATCACTCTAAATAGTGACGCAATACCCAAAGACCACTCCAAATAGTGACACAATCCCCAAGGATCACTCTAAATAGTGACACAATCCCCAAGGATCACTCTAAATAGTGTCACAATCCCCAAGGATCACTCTAAATAGTGACACAATCCCCAAGGATCACTCTAAATAGAGACACAATCCCCAAGGATCACTCTAGAAATTGACACATACCTCACGGATCTTTCTATACAGTGACACAATACACAAGGATCACTCTAAATAGTGACACAATCCCCAGGAATGAATCTGAATACTGACATGATCCCCTAGGATTACTGAAAATATAGACACAATCCCCAAGGATCACTGTAAATAGTGATACAATTCCCAAGGATCACTGTAAATAGTGACACAATCCCCAACGATCACTCAAAATAGTGACACAATTCCCAAGGATCACTGGAAATACTGACACAATCCCCAAGCATCGCTCTAAATAGTGACACAATCCCCAAGGATCACTCTAAATAGTGACACAATCCCCAAGGATCGCTCTCAATAGTGACACAATCCCCAAGGATCACTCTAAACAGTGACACAATCCCCAAAGATCACTCTAAATAGTGACACAATCCCAAAGGATCACTCTAAATAGTGACACAATCCCAAAGGATCACTCTAAATAGTGACACAATCCCCAAGGATCACTCTAAATAGTGACACAATCCCCAAGGATCACTCTGAATAGTGACACAATCCCCAAGATCACGCTAAATAGTTTCACAATCCCCAAGGAACACTCTAAATAGTGACGCAATCCCCAAAGATCACTCTAAATAGTGTCACAATCCCCAAGGATCACTCTAAATAGTGTGACAATCCCCAAGAATCACTCTAAATAGTGACACAATCCCCAAAGATCACTCTAAATAGTGACACGATCCCCAAGGATCTCTCTAAATAGTGACACAATCCCCAAAGATCACTCTAAATAGTGACACAATCCCCAAGGATCACTCTAAATAGTGACACAATCCCCAAAGATCACTCTAAATAGTGACACAATCCCCAAGATCACGCTAAATAGTTTCACAATCCCCAAGGAACACTCTAAATAGTGACGCAATCCCCAAAGATCACTCTAAATAGTGTCACAATCCCCAAGGATCACTCTAAATAGTGTGACAATCCCCAAGAATCACTCTAAATAGTGACACAATCCCCAAAGATCACTCTAAATAGTGACACGATCCCCAAGGATCTCTCTAAATAGTGACACAATCCCCAAAGATCACTCTAAATAGTGACACAATCCCCAAGGATCACTCTAAATAGTGACACAATCCCCAAAGATCACTCTAAATAGTGACACAATCCCCAAAGATCACTCTAAATAGTGACACAATCCCCAAGGATCACTCTAAATAGTGACACAATCCCCAAGGATCACTCTAAATAGTGACACAATCCCCAAAGATCACTCTAAATAGTGGCACAATCCCAAAGGATCACTCTAAATAGTGTCACAATCCCCAAGGATCACTCTAAATAGTGTCACAATACCCAAGGATCACTCTAAATAGTGACACAATCCCTAAGGATCACTCTAAATAGTGACACAATCCCCAAAGATCACTCTAAATATTGACACAATCCCCAAGGACCACTCTAAGTAGTGACAATATCCCCAAGGATCACTCTAAATACTGACACAATCCCCAAGGATCACTCTAAATAGTGACACAATCCCTAAGGATCACTCTCAATAGTGTCACAATCCCCAAGGATCACTCTAAATAGTGACACAATCCCTAAGGATCACTCTAAATAGTGTCACAATCCCCAAGGATCACTCTAAATAATGACACAATCCTCAAGGATCACTCTAAATACTGACACAATCCCCAAGGATCACTCTAAATAGTGACACAATCCCCAAGGGTCACTCTAAATAGTGACACAATCCCCAAGGATCACTCTAAATAGTGTCACAATCCCCAAGAATCACTCTAAATAGTGACACAATCCCCAAGGATCAGTCTAAATAGTGACACATTCCACAAGGAACACCCGAAATACTGACATAATCCCCAAGGATCATTCTAAATACTGACACAATCCCCAAAGATCACTCTAAATACTGACACAATCCCCAAAGATCACTCTAAAAAATGACACAATCCCCAAAGATCACTCTAAAAAATGACACAATCCCCAAGGATCACTCTAAATAGTGTCACAATCCCCAAGAATCACTCTAAATAGTGACGCAATCCCAAAGGATCACTCTAAATAGTGACACAATCCCCAAGGATCACTCTAAATAGTGACACAATCCCCAAGGATCACTCTAAATACTGACACAATCCCCAAAGATCACTCTAAATAGTGACACAATCCCCAAGGATCACTCTAAATAGTGACGCAATCCCGAAGGATCACTCTAAATAGTGACACAATCCCCAAGGATCACTCTAAATAGTGACACAATCCCCAAGGATCACTCTAAATAGTGTCACAATCCCCAAGGATCACTCTAAATAGTGACACAATCCCCAAGGATCACTCTAAATAGTGTCACAATCCCCAAGGATCACTCTAAATAGTGTCACAATCCCCAAGGATCACTCTAAATAGTGACACAATCCCCAAGGATCACTCTAAATAGTGACACAATCCCCAAGGATCACTCTAAATAGTGACACAATCCCCAAGGATCACTCTAAATTGTGACACTATCCCCAAGGATCATTCTAAATAGTAACACAATCCCCAAGGATCACTCTAAATAGTGACACAATCCCAAAGGATCACTCTAAATAGTGACACAATTCCCAAGGATCACTCTAAATAGTGACGCAATCCCCAAAGATCACTCTAAATAGTGACACAATCCCCAAGGATCACTCTACATAGAGACCCAATCCCCAAGGATCACTCTAAATAGTGTCACAATCCCCAAGGATCACTCTAAATAGTGTCACAATCCCCAAGGATCACTCTAAATACTGACACAATCCCCAAAGATCACTCTAAATAGTGACACAATCCCCAAGGATCACTCTAAATAGTGTCACAATCCCCAAGGATCACTCTAAATAGTGACACAATGCCCAAGGATCACTCTAAATAGAGACACAATCCCCAAGGATCACTCTAGAAATTGACACATCCCTCACGGATCTCTCTATACAGTGACACAATACACAAGGATCACTCTAAATAGTGACACAATCCCCAAGGATCACTCTAATTAGTGACACAATCCCCAAGGATCATTCCACATAGTGACACAATTCCCAAAGATCAACCTAAATAGTGACACAATCCCCAAGGATCACTCCAAATAGTGACACAATCCCCAAGGATCACTCTAAATAGTGACACATTCCCCAAGGATCACTCTAAATAGTGACACAATCCCCAAGGATCACTCTAAATACTGACACAATCCCCAAGGATCACTCTAAATTGTGACACAATCCCCAAGGATCATTCTAAATAGCAACACAATCCCAAAGAATCACTCTAAATAGTGACACAATCCCAAAGGATCACTCTAAATAGTGACACAATCCCCAAGGATCACTCTAAGTAGTGACACAATCCCCAAGGATCCCTCTAAATAGTGACACAATCCCCAAGGATCACTCTAAATAGTGTCACAATCCCCAAGGATCACTCTAAATAGTGACGCAATACCCAAAGACCACTCCAAATAGTGACACAATCCCCAAGGATCACTCTAAACAGTGACACAATCCCCAAGGATCACTCTAAATAGTGTCACAATCCCCAAGGATCACTCTAAATAGTGACACAATCCCCAAGGATCACTCTAAATAGAGACACAATCCCCAAGGATCACTCTAGAAATTGACACATACCTCACGGATCTTTCTATACAGTGACACAATACACAAGGATCACTCTAAATAGTGACACAATCCCCAGGAATGAATCTGAATACTGACATGATCCCCTAGGATTACTGAAAATATAGACACAATCCCCAAGGATCACTGTAAATAGTGATACAATTCCCAAGGATCACTGTAAATAGTGACACAATCCCCAACGATCACTCAAAATAGTGACACAATTCCCAAGGATCACTGGAAATACTGACACAATCCCCAAGCATCGCTCTAAATAGTGACACAATCCCCAAGGATCACTCTAAATAGTGACACAATCCCCAAGGATCGCTCTCAATAGTGACACAATCCCCAAGGATCACTCTAAACAGTGACACAATCCCCAAAGATCACTCTAAATAGTGACACAATCGCAATGGATCACTCTAAATCGTGACTCAATCCCCAAGGATAACTCTAAATAGTGACACAATCCCCAAGGATCACTCTAAATCGTGACACAATCCACAAGGATCACTCTCAATAGTGACACAATCCACGAGGATCATTTTAAATAGTGACACACACCCCTAGGATTCCTGGAAATAGAGACACAATCCCCAAGAATCACTCTAAATAGTGACACAATCCCCAAGAATCACTCTAAATAGTGACACAATCCCCAAGAATCACAATAAATAGTGACACAATCCCCAAAGATCACTCTAAATAGTGACACAATCCCCAAGGATCTCTCTAAATAGTGACACAATCCCCAGGGATCACTCTAAATAGTGACACAATCCCCAAAGATCACTCGAAATAGTGACTCAATCTCCAATTATCACCTAAATAGTGACACAATCCCCAAGGATCACTCGAAATAGTGACACAATCCCCAAGGATCACTCTAAATAGTGACACAATCCCCAAGGATCACTCTGAATAATGACACAATCCCCAAGGATCACTCTAAATACTGACACAATCCCCAAGGATGACTCTAAATAGTGAGACAATCCCTAAGGTACGCTCTCAATAGTGAGACAATCCCCAAGGATCACTCTCAATAGTGACACAATCCCCAAGGATCACTATCAATAGTGACACAATCCTCAAGAATCAATCTGAATAGTGACACAACCCCCCAAGGATCACTCTAAATAGTGAAACAATCCCCAAGGATCACAATAAATAGTGACACAATCCCCAAGGATCACAATAAATAGTGACACAACCCCCAAGGATCACTCTAAATAGTGACACAATCCCCAAGGATCAAAATAGATAGAGACACAATCCCTAAGGAACGCTCTCAATTGTGACACTATCCACAAGGTTCACTCTAAATATTTTCACAATAACCAAAGATCACATTAAATAGTGACACAATCCAAAAGGATCACTCTAAATAGTGACACAATCCCCAAGGATCACAATAGATAGAGACACAATCCCTAAGGAACGCTCTCAATTGTGACACGATCCACAAGGATCACTCTAAATATTTTCACAATAACCAAAGATCACATTAAATAGTGACACAATCCAAAAGGATCACTCTAAGTAGTGACACAATCCAAAAGGATCACTCTAAATAGTGACACAATCCCCAAGGATCACTCTAAATAGTGTCACAATCCCCAAGGATCACTCTAAAAGTGACACAATCCCCAAGGATCACTCTAAATAGTGACACAATCCCCAAGGATCACTCTAAATTGTGACACAATCCCCAAGGATCATTCTAAATAGTAACACAATCCCCAAGGATCACTCTAAATAGTGACACAATCCCAAAGGATCACTCTAAATAGTGACACAATTCCCAAGGATCACTCTAAATAGTGACGCAATCCCCAAAGATCACTCTAAATAGTGACACAATCCCCAAGCATCACTCTACATAGAGACCCAATCCCCAAGGATCACTCGAAATAGTGTCACAATCCCCAAGGATCACTCTAAATAGTGTCACAATCCCCAAGGATCACTCTAAATACTGACACAATCCCCAAAGATCACTCTAAATAGTGACACAATCCCCAAGGATCTCTCTAAATAGTGTCACAATCCAAAAGGATCACTCTAAATAGTGACACAATCCCCAAGGATCACTCTAAATTGTGATAAACTCCACAAGGATCACTCTAAATAGTGACACAATCCCCAAGGATCACTCTAAGTAGTGACACAATCCCCAAGGATCACTCTAAATACTGACACAATCCCCAAGGATCACTCTAAATACTGACACAATCCCCAAGGATCATTCCACACAGTGACACAATTCCCAAAGATCAACCTAAATCGTGACACAATCCCCAAGTATCACTCTAAATAGTGACACAATCCCCAAGGATCACTCTAAATAGTGACACAATCCCCAAGGAACACTCTAATTAGTGACACAATTCCCAAGGATCATTCCACATAGTGATACAATTCCCAAAGATCAAACTAAATAGTGACACAATCCCCAAGGATCACTCTAAATAGTGACGCAATCCCCAAAGATCAGTCTAAATACTGACACAATCCGCAAAGATCACTCTAAATAGTGACACAATCCCCAAGGATCACTCTAAATAGTGTCACAATCCCCAAGGATCACTCTAAATAGTGACACAATCCCCAAGGATCACTCTAAATAGAGACACAATCCCCAAGGATCACTCTAGAAATTGACACATACCTCACGGATCTCTCTATACAGTGACACAATACACAAGGATCACTCTAAATAGTGACACAATCCCCAGGAATGAATCTGAATACTGACATGATCCCCTAGGATTACTGAAAATATAGACACAATCCCCAAGGATCACTGTAAATAGTGATACAATTATCAAGGATCACTGTAAATAGTGACACAATCCCCAAGGATCACTCAAAATAGTGACACAATTCCCAAGGATCACTGTAAATACTGACACAATCCCCAAGCATCACTCTAAATAGTGACACAATCCCCAAGGATCACTCTAAATAGTGACACAATCCCCAAGGATCACTCTCAATAGTGACACAATCCCCAAGGATCACTCTGAACAGTGACACAATCCCCAAAGATCACTCTAAATAGTGACACAATCGCAATGGATCACTCTAAATCGTGACTCAATCCCCAAGGATAACTCTAAATAGTGACACAATCACCAAGGATCACTCCAAATCGTGACACAATCCACAAGGATCACTCTCAATAGTGACACAATCCACGAGGATCATTTTAAATAGTGACACACACCCCTAGGATTCCTGGAAATAGAGACACAATCCCCAAGAATCACTCTCAATAGTGACACAATCCCCAAGAATCACTCTAAATAGTGACACAATCCCCAAGAATCACAATAAATAGTGACACAATCCCCAAGATCACTCGAAATAGTGACTCAATCTCCAATTATCACCTAAATAGTGACACAATCCCCAAGGATCACTCGAAATAGTGACACAATCCCCAAGGATCACTCTAAATAGTGACACAATCCCCAAGGATCACTCTGAATAATGACACAATCCCCAAGGATCACTCTAAATACTGACACAATCCCCAAGGATGACTCTAAATAGTGAGACAGTCCCTAAGGTACGCTCTCAATAGTGAGACAATCCCCAAGGATCACTCTCAATAGTGACACAATCCCCAAGGATCACTCTCAATAGTGACACAATCCCCAAGGATCACTCTGAATAGTGACACAACCCCCCAAGGATCACTCTAAATAGTGAAACAATCCCCAAGGATCACAATAAATAGTGACACAATCCCTAAGGAACGCTCTCAATTGTGACACTATCCACAAGGATCACTCTAAATAGTGACACAATCCCCAAGGATCACAATAAATAGAGACACAATCCCCAAGCATCGCTCTAAATAGTGACACAATCCCCAAGGATCACTCTAAATAGTGACACAATCCCCAAGGATCACTCTCAGTAGTGATACAATCCCCAAGGATCACTCTAAACAGCGACACAATCCCCAAAGATCACTCTAAATAGTGACACAATCGCAATGGATCACTCTAAATCGTGACTCAATCCCCAAGGATAACTCTAAATAGTGACACAATCCCCAAGGATCACTCTAAATCGTGACACAATCCACAAGGATCATTCTCAATAGTGACACAATCCACGAGGATCATTTTAAATAGTGACACACACCCCTAGGATTCCTGGAAATACAGACACAATCCCCAAGAATCACTCTAAATAGTGACGCAATCCCCAAGAATCACTCTAAATAGTGACACAATCCCCAAGAATCACAATAAATAGTGACACAATCCCCAAGATCACTCGAAATAGTGACTCAAACTCCAATTATCACCTAAATAGTGACACAATCCCCAAGGATCACTCGAAATAGTGACACAATCCCCAAGGATCACTCTAAATAGTGACACAATCCCGAAGGATCACTCTGAATAATGACACAATCCCCAAGGATCACTCTAAATACTGACACAATCCCCAAGGATGACTCTAAATAGTGAGACAGTCCCTAAGGTACGCTCTCAATAGTGAGACAATCCCCAAGGATCACTCTCAATAGTGACACAATCCCCAAGGATCACTCTCAATAGTGACACAATCCCCAAGGATCACTCTGAATAGTGACACAACCCCCCAAGGATCACTCTAAATAGTGAAACAATCCCCAAGGATCACAATAAATAGTGACACAATCCCCAAGGATCACTCTAAATAGTGTCACAATCCCCAAGAATCACTCTAAATAGTGACACAATCCCCAAGAATCACTCTAAATAGTGACACAATCCCCAAGAATCACTCGAAATAGTGACACAATCCCCAAGAATCACAATAAATAGTGACACAATCCCCAAGATCACTCGAAATAGTGACTCAATCTCCAATTATCACCGAAAAAGTGACACAATCCCCAAGGATCACAATAAATAGAGACACAATCCCTAAGGATCACTCTAAATAGTGACACAATCCCCAAGGATCACTCTAAATAGTGACACAATCCCCAAGGATCACAATAAATAGAGACACAATCCCTAAGGATCACTCTAAATAGAGACACAATCCCCAAGTATCACTCTAAATAGTGACACAACCCCCAAGGATCACTCTAAATAGTGACACAACCCCCAAGGATCACTCTGAATAGAGACACAACCCCCCAAGGATCACTCTAAATAGTGAAACAATCCCCAAGGATCACTCTAAATAGTGACACAATCCCCAAGGATCACAATAAATAGAGACACAATCCCTAAGGATCACTCTAAATAGTGACACAATCCCCAAGGATCACTCTAAATAGTGACACAATCCAAAAGGTTCACTCTAAATAGTGACACAATCCCCAAGGATCACTCTAAATAGTGACACAATCCAAAAGGTTCACTCTAAATAGTGACACAATCCCCAAGGATCACTCTAAATTGTGATAAACTCCACAAGGATCACTCTAAATTGTGACACAATCCCCAAGGATCACTCTAAGTAGTGACACAATCCCCAAGGATCACTCTAAATAGTGACACAATTCCCAAGGATCACTCTAAATAGTGACACAATTCCCAAGGATCACTCTAAATAGTGAGAGGGCATCGGATCCAAGGGGCTGCTGCCCTGTGGATTCAGAACTGGCTTTCCCAAAGGAGGCAGTGAGTGCGTATAGATGGGTCTTTTTCTAAATGGACGTCGGTCACCAGTGGTGTGCCCCAGGGATCTGTTCTGGGACCCTTGCTGTTTGTCATTTTCATTAATGACCTGGTTGAGGAAGCAGAGGGATGGGTTGGTAGGTTTGTCGACGACACGATGGTTGGTGGGGTTGTGGATAGTCTGGAGGGATGTCAGAAGTTACAGAGGGACATAGATAGGATGGAAGACTGGGCGGAGAAGTGGCAGATGGACTTCAACCCAGATAAATGCACAGTGGTCCATTTTGGCAGGTCGAATGGGATGAAGGAGTACAATATAAAGGGAAAGGCTCTGAGTACTGTTGAGAATCAGAAGTACTTCAGGTCCGGGTCCGTAGGACTCTAAAACCGGCCCCGCAGGTGGAGGAGGTGGTTAAGAAGGCGGTTGGCGTGCTGGCCTTTATCAATCGAGGGACTGAGTTTCGGAGTCCGGGGATAACGATGCAGCTATATAAGACCCTCGTCAGACCCCACTTGGAGTACTGTGCTCAGTTCTGGTCGCCTCACGATAGGAAGGATGTGGAAAAGATTGAAAGGGTGCAGAGAAGATTTACAAGGATGTTGCATGGATTGAGTGGCATGCCTTATGAGGATAGGCTGAGGGAGCTCGGTCTTTTCTCCTTGGAGAGAAGATGGATGAGAGGAGACCTAATCGAGGGATATAAGATGTTGAGAGGCATAGGTCGGGTGGACTCAGAGGCTTTTTCCCAGTTCGGAAATGGCTGCTACGAGAGGACACAGGTTTACGGTGCTGGGGTGTAGGTACAGGGGAAATGTTCGGGGGACGTTTTTCACACAGAGGATGGTGGGCGAGTGGAATCGGCTCCCTTCAGTGGTGGTGGAGGCAAACTGAACAAAGAACAAAGAACAATACAGCACAGGAACAGGGCCTTCGGCCCTCCAAGCCCGCGCCGCTCCCTGGTCCAAACTAGACCATTCTTTTGTATCCCTCCATTCCCACTCCGTTCAAGTGGCTATCTAGATAAATCTTAAACGTTCCCAGTGTGTCCGCCTCCACCACCTTGCCTGGCAGCGCATTCCAGGCCCCCACCACCCTCTGTGTAAAATATGTCCTCCTGATATCTGTGTTAAACCTTCCCCCCCTTCACCTTGAACCTATGACCCCTCGTGAACGTCACCACCGACCTGGGGAAAAGCTTCCCACCGTTCACCCTATCTATGCCTTTCATAATTTTATACACCTCTATTAAGTCTCCCCTCATCCTCCGTCTTTCCAGGGAGAACAACCCCAGTTTACCCAATCTCTCCTCATAACTAAGCCCCTCCATACCAGGTAACATCCTGGTAAACGTCCTCTGTACTCTCTCCAAAGCCTCCACGTCCTTCTGGTAGTGTGGCGACCAGAACTGGACGCAGTATTCCAGATGCGGCCGAACCAACGTTCAAAACATCTGCAACATCAGACCCCAACTTTTATACTCTATGCCCCGTCCTATAAAGGCAAGCATGCCATATGCCTTCTTCACCGCCTTCTCCACCTGTGACGTCACTTTCAAGGATCTGTGGACTTGCACACCTGGGTCCCTCTGCGTATCTACGCCCTTTATGGTTCTGCCATTTATCGTATAGCTCCTCCCTACATTATTTCTACCAAAATGCATCACTTCGCATTCATCAGGATTGAACTCCATCTGCCATTTCTTTGCCCAAATTTGCAGCCTATCTGTATCCTCTGTAGCTTCTGACAATGCTCCTCACTATCTGCAAGGTCCTGCCAATTTTGTGTCGTCCACAAACTTACTGATCACCCCAGTTACACCTTCTTCCAGATCATTTATATAAATCACAAACAGCAGAGGTCCCAATACAGAGCCCTGCGGAATACCACTAGTCACAGGCCTCCAGCTGGAAAAAGACCCTTCCACTACCACCCTCTGTCTTCTGTGACCAAGCCAGTTCTCCACCCATCTTGCCACCTCCCCCTTTGTCCCATGAGATCCAACCTTTTTCACCAGCCGACCATGAGGGACTTTGTCAAACGCTTTACTAAAGTCCATATAGACGAGATCCACGGCCCTTACCTCGTCAACGATTTTGGTCACTTCTTCAAAAACCTCCACCAGGTTAGTGAGGCATGACCTCCCTCTCACAAAACCATGCTGACTATCGTTCATGAGTTTATTCCTTTCTAAATGTGCATACATCCTATCTCTAAGATACTGAATAGGGACTTTTAAGAGACTCCTGGATGAGTACATGGGACTTAATAGGATGGACGGTTATCGCTAGGCCTAAAAGGTAGGGATATGTTCGGCACAACTTGTGGGGCCGAAGGGACTGTTTTGTGCTGTAGTTTTCTATGTTTCTATGTTTAAGTTTCCTGACCTACTAGCTGTAATTGAATTAGAATTTGACTGTATTTAATTCTTAGAAATCAGGAACACAGAGAGACTCAGTGAGTTGGTAAAGCTACAGCACAAAAAAACCCTGCAAATCTATGAATAGTCAGTGTGAGGCCATTCACTTCAGTTCTGATGTTCTAGTAACAGCGAACTGCATTCTGATGTTCCAGTGCACAGTTAGCTGCGTTCTAATTCAGTAGTTCCAGTGCATTTAATTACAGGAGCCAAGTATTCTATGTTTCAATGTTTCTAAATAGTGACACAATCCCCAAGGATCACTCTAAATTGTGACAAACTCCACAAGGATCACTCTAAATAGTGACAAACTCCACAAGGATCACTCTCAAGAGTGACACAATCCCCAAGGATAACTCTAAATTGTGACAAACTCCACAAGGATCACTCTAAAAAGTGACACAGTCCCCAAGGATCACACTAAATAGAGACACAATCCCCAAGAATCACTGTAAATAGTGACACACTCACCAACTTACGGACACTCACACAGACCCTCACCAACTCACGTACACTCACACACACACCCTCACCAACTCACGCACACTCACACACACACCCTCACCAACTCACGCACACTCACACACACACCCTCACCAACTCACGCACACACACACACCCTCACCAACTCACGCACACTCACACACACACCCTCACCAACTCACGCACACTCACACACACACCCTCACCAACTCGTGTACACTCACACACAACCTCACCAACTCACGTACACTCACACACACACCCTCACCAACTCACACACACTCACACACACACCCTCACCAACTCACGTACACTCACACACACAACCTCACCAACTCACATACACTCACACACACACCCTCACCAACTCACGTACACTCACACACACCCTCACCAACTCACATACACTCACAAACACACCCTCACCAACTCACGCACACTCACACATACACCCTCACCAACTCGCGTGCACTCACACACACACACCCTCACCAACTAACGTACACTCACACACACTCTCACCAACTCGCGTACACTCACACACACCCTCACCAACTCACGTACACACATACACACACCCTCGCCAACGCACGTACACACACACACCCTCACCACTCACGTACACTCACACACACCCTCACCAACTCACGCACACTCATGCACACACCCTCACTAACTCGCGTACAGTCACACACACCCTCTCCAACTCACGTACAGTCACTCACACACACACCAACTCACGTACACCCACCCATACACCCTCACCAACTCACGTACACACACACCCTCACCAACTCACGTACACTCACACACACACTCACCAACACACCTACACTCACACACACACTCACCAACTCACGTACACCCACCCATACACCCTCACCAACTCACGTACACACACACCCTCACCAACTCACGTACACTCACACACACCCTCACCAACTCACGTACACTCACACACATACCCTCACCAACTCACGTACACTCACACACCCTCACCAACTCACGTACACTCACACACACCCTCACCAACTCACGTACACTCACACACACACCCTCACCAACTCACGTACACTCACACACACACCCTCACCAACTCACGTACACTCACACACACACACTCTCACCAACTTACATGCACTCAAACACACCCTCACCAACTCACGTACATTCACACACACACTCACCAACTCACGGACACTCACACACACCCTCACCAACTCACGTGCACTCACACACACACTCACCAACTCACGTACACTCACACACACACCCTCACCAACTCACGGACACTCACACACACACCCTCACCAACTCACGCACACTCACACACACACCCTCACCAACTCACGCACACACACACACCCTCACCAACTCACGCACACTCACACACACACCCTCACCAACTCACGCACACTCACACACACACCCTCACCAACTCGTGTACACTCACACACAACCTCACCAACTCACGTACACTCACACACACACCCTCACCAACTCACACACACTCACACACACACCCTCACCAACTCACGTACACTCACACACACAACCTCACCAACTCACATACACTCACACACACACCCTCACCAACTCACGTACACTCACACACACCCTCACCAACTCACATACACTCACAAACACACCCTCACCAACTCACGCACACTCACACATACACCCTCACCAACTCGCGTGCACTCACACACACACACCCTCACCAACTAACGTACACTCACACACACTCTCACCAACTCGCGTACACTCACACACACCCTCACCAACTCACGTACACACATACACACACCCTCGCCAACGCACGTACACACACACACCCTCACCACTCACGTACACTCACACACACCCTCACCAACTCACGCACACTCATGCACACACCCTCACTAACTCGCGTACAGTCACACACACCCTCTCCAACTCACGTACAGTCACTCACACACACACCAACTCACGTACACCCACCCATACACCCTCACCAACCCACGTACACACACACCCTCACCAACTCACGTACACTCACACACACACTCACCAACACACCTACACTCACACACACACTCACCAACTCACTTACACCCACCCATACACCCTCACCAACTCACGTACACACACACCCTCACCAACTCACGTACACTCACACACACCCTCACCAACTCACGTACACTCACACACATACCCTCACCAACTCACGTACACTCACACACCCTCACCAACTCACGTACACTCACACACACCCTCACCAACTCACGTACACTCACACACACACCCTCACCAACTCACGTACACTCACACACACACCCTCACCAACTCACGTACACTCACACACACACACTCTCACCAACTTACATGCACTCAAACACACCCTCACCAACTCACGTACATTCACACACACACTCACCAACTCACGGACACTCACACACACCCTCACCAACTCACGTGCACTCACACACACACTCACCAACTCACGTACACTCACACACACACCCTCACCAACTCACGTACACTCAAACACACCCTCACCAACTCACATACACTCACAAACACACCCTCACCAACTCACGCACACTCACACATACACCCTCACCAACTCACATACACTCCCACACACACCCTCACCAACTCGCGTGCACTCACACACACACACCCTCACCAACTAACGTACACTCACACACACCCTCACCAACTCGCGTACACTCACACACACCCTCACCAACTCACGTACACACATACACACACCCTCGCCAACGCACGTACACACACACACCCTCACCACTCACGTACACTCACACACACCCTCACCAACTCACGCACACTCATGCACACACCCTCACTAACTCGCGTACAGTCACACACACCCTCTCCAACTCACGTACAGTCACTCACACACACACCAACTCACGTACACCCACCCATACACCCTCACCAACTCACGTACACACACACCCTCACCAACTCACGTACACTCACACACACACTCACCAACTCACCTACGCTCACACACACACTCACCAACTCACGTACACCCACCCATACACCCTCACCAACTCACGTACACACACACCCTCACCAACTCACGTACACTCACACACACCCTCACCAACTCACGTACACTCACACACATACCCTCACCAACTCACGTACACTCACACACCCTCACCAACTCACGTACACTCACACACACCCTCACCAACTCACGTACACTCACACACACACCCTCACCAACTCACGTACACTCACACACACACCCTCACCAACTCACGTACACTCACACACACACACTCTCACCAACTTACATGCACTCAAACACACCCTCACCAACTCACGTACATTCACACACACACTCACCAACTCACGTACACTCACACACACCCTCACCAACTCACGTGCACTCACACACACACTCACCAACTCACGTACACTCACACACACACCCTCACCAACTCACGTACACTCAAACACACCCTCATCAACTCACGTAAACTCACACACACACCCTCACCAACTCACGTACTCTCACACACATACCCTCACCAACTCACGTACTCTCACACACACACCCTCACCAACTCACGTACACTCGCACACACACCCTCACCAACTCAGGTACACTCACACACACACCCTCACCAACTCAGGTACACTCACACACACACCCTCTCCAACTCACGTTCTCTCACACACACACCCTCACCAACTCACGTACTCTCACACACACACCCTCACCAACTCACGTACACTCACACACACACCCTCACCAACTCACGCACACTCACACACACACCCTCACCAACTCACGTACACTCACACACACACCCTCACCAACTCACGTACACTCACACACACACCCTCACCAACTCACGTACACTCACACATCCACCCTCACCAACTCACGTACACTCACACACACACCCTCACCAACTCACGTACACTCACACACACCCTCACCAACTCACGTACACTCACACATACACCCTCACCAACTCGCGTGCACTCGCACACACACACCCTCACCAACTATCGTACAGTCACACACCCTCACCAACTCGCGTACACTCACACACACCCTCACCAACTCACGTACACACACACACACCCTCGCCAACGCACGTACACACACACACACACACCCTCACCAACTCGCGTGCACTCACACACACACCCTCACCAACTAACGTACACTCACACACACACCCTCACCAACTCACGTACACTCACACACACACCCTCACCAACTCGCGTACACTCACACACACACCCTCACCAACTCGCGTATACTCACACACACACCCTCACCAACTCGCGTACACTCACACACACAACCTCACCAACTCGCGTACACTCACACACACACCCTCACCAACTCGCGTACACTCACACAAACACCCTCACCAACTCGCGTATACTCACACACACACCCTCACCAACTCACGTACACTCACGCACACACACTCATCAATTCATGTACCCTCACAACTTGCGTACACTCACACACACACCCTCACCAACTGGCGAATACACAAACACACCCACAACAACTCACGTACACTCACACACACCCTCACCAAATCATGTACACTCACAGACACACACCCTCACCAACTCACGTACACACACACACACCCTCACCAACTCACGTCCACTCACACACATTCCCTCACCAACTCACGTACACTCACACACACCCTCACCAACTCGCATACCCTCACACACACCCGCACCAACTCACGTACACTCACACACATACCCTCACCAACTCACGTACACTCACACACACACCCTCACCAACTTGCGTACACTCACACACACCCTCACCGACTCACGTACACTCACACACACACACGCACAAACTCGCGTACACTCACACACACCCCCACCAACTCACGTACATTCACACACACACCCTCACCAACTCACGTACACTCAGACACGCCCTCACCAACTCGCATATACCCTCACACACACCCTCACCAACTCACGTACACTCACACACACCCTCAGCAAATCACGTACACTCACACACACACTTTCACCAACTCACGTACATTCACACACACACCCTTACCTACTCACGTACACTCACACACACACCCTCACCAAAAAATGTACACTCACACACACACACCCTCACCAATCACGAACACTCACACACACCCTCACCAACTCACGCACACTCATGCTCACACCCTCACCAACTCGCGTACAGTCACACACACCCTCTCCAACTCACGTACAGTCACTCACACACACACCAACTCACGTACACCCACCCATACACCCTCACCAACTCACGTACACACACACCCTCACCAACTCACGTACACTCACACACACACTCACCAACTCAACTACACTCACACACACCCTCACCAACTCGCGTACTCTCACACACACACCCTCACCAACTCACGTACACTCACACACATACCCTCACCAACTCACGTACACTCACACACCCTCACCCACTCACGTACACTCACACACACCCTCACCAACTCACGTACACTCACACACACACCCTCACCAACTCACGTACACTCACACACACACCCTCAACAACTCACGTACACTCACACACACACACTCTCACCAACTTACATACACTCAAACACACCCTCACCAACTCACGTACACTCACACACACACTCACCAACTCACGTACACTCACACACACCCTCACCAACTCACGTACACTCACACACACACTCACCAACTCAACTACACTCACACACACCCTCACCAACTCGCGTACTCTCACACACACACCCTCACCAACTCATGTACACTCACACACATACCCTCACCAACTCACGTACACTCACACACCCTCACCCACTCACGTACACTCACACACACCCTCACCAACTCACGTACACTCACACACACACCCTCACCAACTCACGTACACTCACACACACACCCTCAACAACTCACGTACACTCGCACACACACACTCTCACCAACTTACATGCACTCAAACACACCCTCACCAACTCACGTACACTCACACACACACTCACCAACTCACGTACACTCACACACACCCTCACCAACTCACGTACACTCACACACACACTCACCAACTCACGTACACTCACACACCCTCACCAACTCACGTACACTCACACACACCCTCACCAACTTACGTACACTCACACACACACTCACCAACTCACGTACTCTCACACACACCCTCACCAACTCACGCACAGTCACACACACACCCTCACCAACTCACGTACACTCACACACGCCCTCACCAACTCACGTACACTCACACACACCCTCACCAACTCACGTACACTCACACACGCACTCTCACCAACTTACATACACTCACACACACACACTCACCAACTCGCGAACACTCACACACACCCTCACCAACTCACGTACACACACACACACACCCTCGCCAACGCACGTACACACACACACCCTCACCACTCACGTACACTCACACACACCCTCACCAACTCACGCACACTCATGCACACACCCTCACCAACTCGCGTACAGTCACACACACCCTCTCCAACTCACGTACAGTCACTCACACACACACCAACTCACGTACACCCACCCATACACCCTCACCAACTCACGTACACACACACCCTCACCAACTCACGTACACTCACACACACACTCACCAACTCACCTACACTCACACACACCCTCACCAACTCGCGTACTCTCACACACACACCCTCACCAACTCACGTACACTCACACACATACCCTCACCAACTCACGTACACTCACACACCCTCACCAACTCACGTACACTCACACACACCCTCACCAATTCACGTACACTCACACACACACCCTCACCAACTCACGTACACTCACACACACACCCTCACCAACTCACGTACACTCACACACACACACTCTCACCAACTTACATGCACTCAAACACACCCTCACCAACTCACGTACATTCACACACACACTCACCAACTCACGTACACTCACACACACCCTCACCAACCCACGTACACTCCCACACACACTCACCAACTCACGTACACTCACACACACACCCTCACCAACTCACGTACACTCAAACACACGCTCATCAACTCACGTAAACTCACACACACACCCTCACCAACTCACGTACTCTCACACACATACCCTCACCAACTCACGTACTCTCACACACACACCCTCACCAACTCACGTACACTCGCACACACACCCTCACCAACTCACGTACACTCACACACACACCCTCACCAACTCAGGTACACTCACACACACACCCTCTCCAACTCACGTTCTCTCACACACACACCCTCACCAACTCACGTACTCTCACACACACACCCTCACCAACTCACGTACACTCACACACACACCCTCACCAACTCACGCACACTCACACACACACCCTCACCAACACACGTACACTCACACACACACCCTCACCAACTCACGTACACTCACACACACACCCTCACCAACTCACGTACACTCACACATCTACCCTCACCAACTCACATACACTCACACACACACCCTCACCAACTCACGTACACTCACACACACCCTCACCATCTCACGTACACTCACACATACACCCTCACCAACTCGCGTGCACTCACACACACACACCCTTACCAACTAACGTACAGTCACACACCCTCACCAACTCGCGTACACTCACACACACCCTCACCAACTCACGTACACACACACACACACCCTCGGCAACGCACGTACACACACACACCCTCACCAACTCGCGTGCACTCACACACACACCCTCACCAACTAACGTACACTCACACACACACCCTCACCAACTCACGTACACTCACACACACACCCTCACCAACTCGCGTACACTCACACACACACCCTCACCAACTCGCGTATACTCACACACACACCCTCACCAACTCGCGTACACTCACACACACAACCTCACCAACTCGCGTACACTCACACACACACCCTCACCAACTCGCGTACACTCACACAAACACCCTCACCAACTCGCGTATACTCACACACACACCCTCACCAACTCACGTACACTCACGCACACACACTCATCAATTCATGTACCCTCACAACTTGCGTACACTCACACACACACCCTCACCAACTGGCGAATACACAAACACACCCACAACAACTCACGTACACTCACACACACCCTCACCAAATCATGTGCACTCACAGACACACACCCTCACCAACTCACGTACACACACACACACCCTCACCAACTCACGTCCACTCACACACATTCCCTCACCAACTCACGTACACTCACACACACCCTCACCAACTCGCATACCCTCACACACACCCTCACCAACTCACGTACACTCACACACATACCCTCACCAACTCACGTACACTCACACACACACACCCTCACCAACTTGCGTACACTCACACACACCCTCACCGACTCACGTACACTCACACACACACACGCACAAACTCGCGTACACTCACACACACCCCCACCAACTCACGTACATTCACACACACACCCTCACCAACTCACGTACACTCAGACACGCCCTCACCAACTCGCATATACCCTCACACACACCCTCACCAACTCACGTACACTCACACACACCCTCAGCAAATCACGTACACTCACACACCCACTTTCACCAACTCACGTACATTCACACACACACCCTTACCTACTCACGTACACTCACACACACACCCTCACCAAAAAATGTACACTCACACACACACACCCTCACCACTCACGAACACTCACACACACCCTCACCAACTCACGCACACTCATGCTCACACCCTCACCAACTCACGTAAAGTCACACACACCCTCTCCAACTCACGTACAGTCACTCACACACACACCAACTCACGTACACCCACCCATACACCCTCACCAACTCACGTACACACACACCCTCACCAACTCACGTACACTCACACACACACTCACCAACTCAACTACACTCACACACACCCTCACCAACTCGCGTACTCTCACACACACACCCTCACCAACTCACGTACACTCACACACATACCCTCACCAACTCACGTACACTCACACACCCTCACCCACTCACGTACACTCACACACACCCTCACCAACTCACGTACACTCACACACACACCCTCACCAACTCACGTACACTCACACACACACCCTCACCAACTCACGTACACTCACACACACACACTCTCACCAACTTACATACACTCAAACACACCCTCACCAACTCACGTACACTCACACACACACTCACCAACTCACGTACACTCACACACACCCTCACCAACTCACGTACACTCACACACACACTCACCAACTCACGTACACTCACACACCCTCACCAACTCACGTACACTCACACACACCCTCACCAACTCACGTACTCTCACACACACCCTCACCAACTCACGCACAGTCACACACACACCCTCACCAACTCACGTACACTCACACACGCCCTCACCAACTCACGTACACTCACACACACCCTCACCAACTCACGTACACTCACACACGCACTCTCACCAACTTACATACACTCACACACACACACTCACCAACTCACGTACTCTCACACACACCCTCAACAACTCACGTACACACACACACACCCTCACCAACTCACGTACACTCACACACACCCTCACCAACTTACATACACTCAAACACACCCTCATCAACTCACGTACACTCACACACACACACACCCTCACCAACTCGCATACACTCACACACACACCCTCACCAACTCACGTACTCTCACACACACACTCTCACCAACTTACATACACTCAAACACACCCTCACCAACTCACGTACTCTCACACACACACCCTCACCAACTCACGCACACTCACACACACACCCTCACCAACTCACATACACTCACACACACACCCTCACCAACTCACGTACACTCACACACACACCCTCACCAACTCAGGTACACTCACACACACCCTCACCAACTCACGTACACTCACACACACACCCTCACCAACTCACGTACTCTCACACACACACCCTCACCAACTAACGTACACTCACACACACACACTCACCAACTCGCGTACTCTCACACACACACTCTCACCAACTCAAGTACACTCACACACACCCTCACCAACTCACGTACACTCACACACACACACTCACCAACTCACGTACTCTCACACACCCACCCTCACCAACTCACGTACACTCACACACATTCCCTCACCAACTCACGTCCACTCACACACATTCCCTCATCAACTCGCGTACACTCACACACACCCTCACCAACTCACGTACACTCACACACACACCCTCACCAACACATGTACACTCACACACACACCCTCACCAACTCACGTACACTCACACACACCCTCACCAATTCATCTACACTCACACACACCCTCAACATCTCGCGTACACACCCACACACACCCTCACCAACTCACGTACACTCACGCACACACACTCACAAACTCGCGTACACTCACACACACCCTCAGCAACTCACGTACATTCAGACACACCCCCTCACCAACTCACGTACACCCACACAGGCCCTCACCAACTCGAATATACCCTCACACACACCCTCACCAACTCGCGTACACTCACACACACCCTCAGCAAATCATGTACACTCACACACACGCCCTCATCAACTCACGTACACTCACACACACTCACCAACCCGCGTACACTCACACACACACACTCACCAACTCACGTACACTCACACAGACACACTCATCAATTCTTGTACCCTCACACACTCACCAACTTGCGTACACACGCACACGCACCCTCACCAAATGGCGAATACACAAACACACCCACAACCACTCACGTACCCTCACACACACCCTCACCAACTCGCGTACACTCACACACGCACACACACACACTCACCCTCACCAACTCGGTAACGCTCACACACATTCCCTCACCAACTCGCGTACACTCACACGCATTCCCTCACCAACTTGCCTACACTCACACACACACCCTCACCAACTTGCGTACACTCACACACACCCTCACCGACTCACGTACACTCACATCCCCTCTCCAACTCACGTACACTCCCACACATACCCTCACCAACTCACGTACACTCTCACACACACCCTCACCAACTCATGTACACTCTCACACACCCTCACCAACTCGCGTACACTCACACACACCGTCACCAACTCACGTATCCTCACACACACACCCTCACCAACTTGCGTACACTCACACACACTCTCACCAATTCATGTACACACACACACACCCTCACCAACTCGCGTACACTCACACACACCCTCAACATCTCGCGTACACACCCACACACACCCTCACCAACTCACGTAGACTCACACACACACCCTCACCAACTCACGTACACTCACGCACACCCCCTCACCAACTCACATACACTCACACACACCATCACCAACTCACGTACACTCAAATATGCTCTCACCAACTCACGTACACACACACACCCTCACCAACTCACGTTCACTCACACACACCCTCACCAACTCACGTACACTCACACACACCCTCACCAACTCACGTACACTCACACACACCCTCACCAACTCACGTACACTCACACACAGCCTCACCAACTCGCGTACACTCACATACACAGCCTCACCAACTCGTATACACTCACACTCACACCCTCACGAACTCACTTACACTCACACACACACCCACACCAATTCATGTACCCTCACAAAGACACACTCGCCAACTCACGGACACACACAGACCCTCACCAACTCACCTAGGCTCACACACACACCCTCACCAACTCGCGTACACTCACACACACACACCCTCACCAACTAACGTACACTCAAACACACCCTCGCCAACGCACGTACACTCACACAAACACCCTCACCAACTCGCGTAAACTCACACAAAAACACCCTCACCAACTCGCGTACACTCACTGACACACCCTCACCAACTCGTGTACATTCACACACACACCCCCTCACCAACTCACGTACACTCACGCACGCACACTCATCAATTCACGTACCCTCACACACTCGCCAACTTGCGTACACTCTCACACACACCCTCACCAACTGGCGAATATACAAAAACACCCACAACAACTCACGTACACTCACACACACACACTCACCAACTCACGTACACTCACACAGACACACTCATCAATTCTTGTACCCTCACACACTCACCAACTTGCGTACACACGCACACACACCCTCACCAAATGGCGAATTCCCAAACACACCCACAACAACTCACGTACCCTCACACACACCCTCACCAACTCGCGTACACTCACACACGCACACACACACCCTCACCCTCACCAACTCGGTAACGCTCACACACATTCCCTCACCAACCCGCGTACACTCACACGCATTCCCTCACCAACTTGCGTACACTCACACACACACCCTCACCAACTTGCGTACACTCACACACACCCTCACCGACTCACGTACACTCACATCCCCTCTCCAACTCACGTACACTCCCACACATACCCTCACCAACTCACGTACACTCTCACACACACCCTCACCAACTCATGTACACTCTCACACACCCTCACCAACTCGCGTACACTCACACACACCGTCACCAACTCACGTATCCTCACACACACACCCTCACCAACTTGCGTACACTCACACACACTCTCACCAATTCATGTACACACACACACACCGTCACCAACTCGCGTACACTCACACACACCCTCAACATCTCGCGTACACACCCACACACACCCTCACCAACTCACGTAGACTCACACACACACCCTCACCAACTCACGTACACTCACGCACACCCCCTCACCAACTCACATACACTCACACACACCATCACCAACTCACGTACACTCAAATATGCTCTCACCAACTCACGTACACACACACACCCTCACCAACTCACGTACACTCACACACACCCTCACCAACTCACGTACACTCACACACACCCTCACCAACTCACGTACACTCACACACACCCTCACCAACTCACGTACACTCACACACAGCCTCACCAACTCGCGTACACTCACACACACAGCCTCACCAACTCGTATACACTCACACACACCCTCAACATCTCGCGTACACACCCACACACACCCTCACCAACTCACGTAGACTCACACACACACCCTCACCAACTCACGTACACTCACGCACACCCCCTCACCAACTCACATACACTCACACACACCATCACCAACTCACGTACACTCAAATATGCTCTCACCAACTCACGTACACACACACACCCTCACCAACTCACGTACACTCACACACACCCTCACCAACTCACGTACACTCACACACACCCTCACCAACTCACGTACACTCACACACACCCTCACCAACTCACGTACACTCACACACAGCCTGACCAACTCGCGTGCACTCACACACACAGCCTCACCAACTCGTATACACTCACACTCACACCCTCACGAACTCACTTACACTCACACACACACCCACACCAATTCATGTACCCTCACAAAGACACACTCGCCAACTCACGGACACACACAGACCCTCACCAACTCACCTAGGCTCACACACACACCCTCACCAACTCGCGTACACTCACACACACACACCCTCACCAACTAACGTACACTCAAACACACCCTCGCCAACGCACGTACACTCACACAAACACCCTCACCAACTCGCGTAAACTCACACAAAAACACCCTCACCAACTCGCGTACACTCACTGACACACCCTCACCAACTCGTGTACATTCACACACACACCCCCTCACCAACTCACGTACACTCACGGACGCACACTCATCAATTCACGTACCCTCACACACTCGCCAATTTGCGTACACTCTCACACACACCCTCACCAACTGGCGATTATACAAAAACACCCACAACAACTCACGTACACTCACACACACACACTCACCAACTCACGTACACTCACACAGACACACTCATCAATTCTTGTACCCTCACACACTCACCAACTTGCGTACACACGCACACACACCCTCACCAAATGGCGAATTCCCAAACACACCCACAACAACTCACGTACCCTCACACACACCCTCACCAACTCGCGTACACTCACACACGCACACACACACCCTCACCCTCACCAACTCGGTAACGCTCACACACATTCCCTCACCAACCCGCGTACACTCACACGCATTCCCTCACCAACTTGCGTACACTCACACACACACCCTCACCAACTTGCGTACACTCACACACACCCTCACCGACTCACGTACACTCACATCCCCTCTCCAACTCACGTACACTCCCACACATACCCTCACCAACTCACGTACACTCTCACACACACCCTCACCAACTCATGTACACTCTCACACACCCTCACCAACTCGCGTACACTCACACACACCGTCACCAACTCACGTATCCTCACACACACACCCTCACCAACTTGCGTACACTCACACACACTCTCACCAATTCATGTACACACACACACACCGTCACCAACTCGCGTACACTCACACACACCCTCAACATCTCGCGTACACACCCACACACACCCTCACCAACTCACGTAGACTCACACACACACCCTCACCAACTCACGTACACTCACGCACACCCCCTCACCAACTCACATACACTCACACACACCATCACCAACTCACGTACACTCAAATATGCTCTCACCAACTCACGTACACACACACACCCTCACCAACTCACGTACACTCACACACACCCTCACCAACTCACGTACACTCACACACACCCTCACCAACTCACGTACACTCACACACACCCTCACCAACTCACGTACACTCACACACAGCCTCACCAACTCGCGTACACTCACACACACAGCCTCACCAACTCGTATACACTCACACTCACACCCTCACGAACTCACTTACACTCACACACACACCCACACCAATTCATGTACCCTCACAAAGACACACTCGCCAACTCACGGACACACACAGACCCTCACCAACTCACCTAGGCTCACACACACACCCTCACCAACTCGCGTACACTCACACACACACACCCTCACCAACTAACGTACACTCAAACACACCCTCGCCAACGCACGTACACTCACACAAACACCCTCACCAACTCGCGTATACTCACACAAAAACACCCTCACCAACTCGCGTACACTCACTGACACACCCTCACCAACTCGTGTACACTCACACACACACACCCTCACCAACTCACGTACACTCACGCACGCACACTCATCAATTCACGTACCCTCACACACTCGCCAACTTGCGTACACTTACACACACCCTCACCAACTGGCGAGTATACAAAAACACCCACAACAACTCACGTACACTCACACACACCCTCACCAAATCATGTACACTCACATACACACACCCTCACCAACTCACGTACACACAGACACACACCCTCACCAACTCACGTCCACTCACACACATTCGCTCACCAACTCGCATACCCTCACACACACCCTCACCAACTCACGTACACTCACACACACACCCTCACCAACTCACGTACACTTACACACACCCTCACCAACTCACGTACACACACACACACACCCACACCAATTCATGTACACTCACACACACCCTCAACATCTCGCGTACACACCCACACACACCCTCACCAACTCATGTACACTCACGCACACACACTCACAAACTCGCGTACACTCACACACACCCTCACCAACTCACGTACACTCACACACACCCTCACCAACTCACGTACATTCACACACACACCCTCACCAACTCACGTACACTCACACACGCCCTCACCAACTCGCAGATACCCTTACACACACCCACACCAACTCACGTACACTCACACACACCCTCACCAAATCATGTACACTCACACTCACGCCCTCATCAACTCACGTACACTCACACACACCCTCACCAACTCACGTACACTCCCATACACACTCACCAACTCACCTACACTCACACACACCCTCACCAACTCGCGTACACTCACACACACACCCTCACCAACTCGCGTACACTCACACACACACCCTCACGAACGCGCTTACACTCACACACACACCCAATCCAGTTCATGTACACTCACAAAGACACACTCGCCAACTCACGGACACACACACACCCTCACCAACTCACCAAGTCTCACACACACACCCTCACCAACCCGCGTACACTCACACACACACCCTCACCAACTAAGGGTACTCTCACACACACCCTCACCAATTCACGTCCACTCACACACATTCCCTCACCAACTCGCATAGCTTCACACACACCCTCACCAACTCACGTACACTCACACACACACCCTCACCAACTCACTTACACTCACACACAACCTCACCAACTCACGTACACACACACCCTCACCAATTCATGTACACTCACACACACACTCAACATCTCGCGTACACACCCACACACACCCTCACCAACTCGCGTACACTCACACACACACACTCACCAACTCACGTACACTCACACACACCCTCACCAACTCACGTACATTCACACACACACCCTCACCAACTCACGTACACTCACACACGCCCTCACCAACTCGAATATACCCTCACACACACCCTCACCAACTCGCGTACACTCACACACACCCTCACCAAATCATGTACACTCACACACACGCCCTCATCAACTCACGTACACTCACACACACACACACACTCACCAACTCGTGTACACTCACACAGACACACTCATCAATTCTTGTACCCTCACACACTCACCAACTTGCGTACACAAACACACGCACCCTCACCAACTGGCGAATACACAAACACACCCACAACAACTCACGTACCCTCACACACACCCTCACCAACTCGCGTACACTCACACACGCACACACACACCCTCACCCTCACCAACTCGGTAACGCTCACACACATTCCCTCACCAACTCGCGTACACTCACACGCATTCCCTCACCAACTCACGTACACTCACACACACACCCTCACCAACTTGCGTACACTCACACACACCCTCACCGACTCACGTACACTCACATCCCCTCACCAACTCACGTACTCTCACACACACCCTCTCCAACACACGTACACTCTCACACATACCCTCACCAACTCACGTACACTCTCACACACACACTCACCAATTCATGTACACTCACACACACACCCTCACCATCTCGCGTACACTCACACACACCCTCACCAATTCATGTACACTCACACACACACCCTCAACATCTCGCGTACACACCCACACACACCCTCACCAACTCACGTACACTCACACACACACTCACCAACTCACATACACTCACACACACCATCACCAACTCACGTACACTCAAATACGCCCTCACCAACTCATGTACACTCACACACACACCCTCACCAACACACGTACACTCACACACACACCCTCACCAACTCACGTACACTCACACAAACACCCTCACCAACTCGCGTACACACACACACACTCCCTCACCAACTCACGTACACTCACACACTCCCTCACCAACTCATGTTCACTCACACGCACACCCTCACCAACTCACGTACACTCACACACACACCCTCACCAACTCACGTACACTCACACACACAGCCTCACCAACTCGCTTACACTCACACACCCTCACCAACTCACGTACACTCACACACGCCCTCACCAACTCACGTACACTCACACACACCCTCACCAACTCACGTACACTCACACACGCACTCTCACCAACTTACGTACACTCACACACACACACTCACCAACTCACGTACTCTCACACACACCCTCACCAACTCACGTACACTCACACACACACCCTCACCAACTCGCGTACACACACACACACTCCCTCACCAACTCACGTACACTCACACACTCCCTCACCAACTCATGTTCACTCACACGCACACCCTCACCAACTCACGTACACTCACACACACACCCTCACCAACTCACGTACACTCACACACACAGCCTCACCAACTCGCTTACACTCACACACCCTCACCAACTCACGTACACTCACACACGCCCTCACCAACTCACGTACACTCACACACACCCTCACCAACTCACGTACACTCACACACGCACTCTCACCAACTTACGTACACTCACACACACACACTCACCAACTCACGTACTCTCACACACACCCTCACCAACTCACGTACACACACACTCACCCTCACCAACTCACGTACACTCACACACACCCTCACCAACTCACGTACACGCACACACACCCTCACCAACTTACATACACTCAAACACACCCTCATCAACTCACGTACACTCATACACACACACTCACCAACTCACGTACTCTCACACACACCCTCACCAACTCACGTACACTCACACAAAAACACCCTCACCAACTCGCGTACACTCACTGACACACCCTCACCAACTCGTGTACACTCACACACACACACCCTCACCAACTCACGTACACTCACGCACGCACACTCATCAATTCACGTACCCTCACACACTCGCCAACTTGCGTACACTCTCACACACACCCTCACCAACTGGCGAGTATACAAAAACACCCACAACAACTCACGTACACTCACACACACCCTCACCAAATCATGTACACTCACATACACACACCCTCACCAACTCACGTACACACAGACACACACCCTCACCAACTCACGTCCACTCACACACATTCGCTCACCAACTCGCATACCCTCACACACACCCTCACCAACTCACGTACACTCACACACACACCCTCACCAACTCACGTACACTTACACACACCCTCACCAACTCACGTACACACACACACACACCCACACCAATTCATGTACACTCACACACACCCTCAACATCTCGCGTACACACCCACACACACCCTCACCAACTCATGTACACTCACGCACACACACTCACAAACTCGCGTACACTCACACACACCCTCACCAACTCACGTACACTCACACACACCCTCACCAACTCACGTACATTCACACACACACCCTCACCAACTCACGTACACTCACACACGCCCTCACCAACTCGCAGATACCCTTACACACACCCACACCAACTCACGTACACTCACACACACCCTCACCAAATCATGTACACTCACACTCACGCCCTCATCAACTCACGTACACTCACACACACCCTCACCAACTCACGTACACTCCCATACACACTCACCAACTCACCTACACTCACACACACCCTCACCAACTCGCGTACACTCACACACACACCCTCACCAACTCGCGTACACTCACACACACACCCTCACGAACGCGCTTACACTCACACACACACCCAATCCAGTTCATGTACACTCACAAAGACACACTCGCCAACTCACGGACACACACACACCCTCACCAACTCACCAAGTCTCACACACACACCCTCACCAACCCGCGTACACTCACACACACACCCTCACCAACTAAGGGTACACTCACACACACCCTCACCAATTCACGTCCACTCACACACATTCCCTCACCAACTCGCATAGCTTCACACACACCCTCACCAACTCACGTACACTCACACACACACCCTCACCAACTCACTTACACTCACACACAACCTCACCAACTCACGTACACACACACCCTCACCAATTCATGTACACTCACACACACACTCAACATCTCGCGTACACACCCACACACACCCTCACCAACTCGCGTACACTCACACACACACACTCACCAACTCACGTACACTCACACACACCCTCACCAACTCACGTACATTCACACACACACCCTCACCAACTCACGTACACTCACACACGCCCTCACCAACTCGAATATACCCTCACACACACCCTCACCAACTCGCGTACACTCACACACACCCTCACCAAATCATGTACACTCACACACACGCCCTCATCAACTCACGTACACTCACACACACACACACACTCACCAACTCGTGTACACTCACACAGACACACTCATCAATTCTTGTACCCTCACACAATCACCAACTTGCGTACACAAACACACGCACCCTCACCAACTGGCGAATAAACAAACACACCCACAACAACTCACGTACCCTCACACACACCCTCACCAACTCGCGTACACTCACACACGCACACACACACCCTCACCCTCACCAACTCGGTAACGCTCACACACATTCCCTCACCAACTCGCGTACACTCACACGCATTCCCTCACCAACTCACGTACACTCACACACACACCCTCACCAACTTGCGTACACTCACACACACCCTCACCGACTCACGTACACTCACATCCCCTCACCAACTCACGTACTCTCACACACACCCTCTCCAACTCACGTACACTCTCACACATACCCTCACCAACTCACGTACACTCTCACACACACACTCACCAATTCATGTACACTCACACACACACCCTCACCATCTCGCGTACACTCACACACACCCTCACCAATTCATGTACACTCACACACACACCCTCAACATCTCGCGTACACACCCACACACACCCTCACCAACTCACGTACACTCACACACACACTCACCAACTCACATACACTCACACACACCATCACCAACTCACGTACACTCAAATACGCCCTCACCAACTCATGTACACTCACACACACACCCTCACCAACACACGTACACTCACACACACACCCTCACCAACTCACGTACACTCACACACACACCCTCACCAACTCGCGTACACACACACACACTCCCTCACCAACTCACGTACACTCACACACTCCCTCACCAACTCATGTTCACTCACACGCACACCCTCACCAACTCACGTACACTCACACACACACCCTCACCAACTCACGTACACTCACACACACAGCCTCACCAACTCGCTTACACTCACACACCCTCACCAACTCACGTACACTCACACACGCCCTCACCAACTCACGTACACTCACACACACCCTCACCAACTCACGTACACTCACACACGCACTCTCACCAACTTACGTACACTCACACTCACCAACTCACGTACTCTCACACACACCCTCACCAACTCACGTACACTCACACACACACCCTCACCAACTCGCGTACACACACACACACTCCCTCACCAACTCACGTACACTCACACACTCCCTCACCAACTCATGTTCACTCACACGCACACCCTCACCAACTCACGTACACTCACACACACACCCTCACCAACTCACGTACACTCACACACACAGCCTCACCAACTCGCTTACACTCACACACCCTCACCAACTCACGTACACTCACACACGCCCTCACCAACTCACGTACACTCACACACACCCTCACCAACTCACGTACACTCACACACGCACTCTCACCAACTTACGTACACTCACACACACACACTCACCAACTCACGTACTCTCACACACACCCTCACCAACTCACGTACACACACACTCACCCTCACCAACTCACGTACACTCACACACACCCTCACCAACTCACGTACACGCACACACACCCTCACCAACTTACATACACTCAAACACACCCTCATCAACTCACGTACACTCATACACACACACACCCTCACCAACTCGCGTACACTCACACACACACCCTCACCAACTCACGTACTCTCACACACACACTCTCACCAACTTACATACACTCAAACACACCCTCATCAACTCACGTACACTCACACACACACCCTCACCAACTCACGTACTCTCACACACACACCCTCACCAACTCACGCACACTCACACACACACCCTCACCAACTCACATACACTCACACACACACCCTCACCAACTCACGTACACTCACACACACACCCTCACTAACTCAGGTACACTCACACCCTCACCAACTCACGTACACTCACACACACACCCTCACCAACTCACGTACTCTCACACACACACCCTCACCAACTAACGTACATTCACACACACACACTCACCAACTCGCGTACACTCACACACACACTCTCACCAACTCACGTACACTCACACACCCTCACCAACTCACGTACACTCACACACACACACTCACCAACTCACGTACTCTCACACACACACCCTCCCCAACTAACGTACACTCACACACATTCCCTCACCAACTCACATACACTCACACACACACCCTCACCAACTCACATACACTCACACACACACCCTCACCAACTCACGTACACTCACACACACACCCTCACCAACTCAGGTACACTCACACACACACCCTCACCAACTCACGTACACTCACACACTCACCCTCACCAACTTACATACACTCAAACACACCCTCATCAACTCACGTACACTCACACACACACCCTCACCAACTCACGTACTCTCACACACACACCCTCACCAACTCACGCACACTCACACACACACCCTCACCAACTCACATACACTCACACACACACCCTCACCAACTCACGTACACTCACACACACACCCTCACCAACTCATGTACACTCACACACACACCCTCACCAACTCACGTACACTCACACAAACACCCTCACCAACTTACATACACTCAAACACACCCTCATCAACTCACGTACACTCACAAACACACCCTCACCAACTCACGTACTCTCACACACACACCCTCACCAACTCACGCACACTCACACACACACCCTCACCAACTCACGTACACTCACACACACACCCTCACCAACTCAGGTACACTCACACACACACCCGCACCAACTAACGTACACTCACACACACACACTCACCAACTCGCGTACACTCACACACACACTCTCACCAACTCACGTACACTCACACACACCCTCACCAACTCACGTACACTCACACACACACACTCACCAACTCACGTACTCTCACACACACACCCTCCCCAACTCACGTACACTCACACAAATTCCCTCACCAACTCACATCCACTCACACACATTCCCTCACCAACTCGCGTACACTCACACACACCCTCACCAACTCACGTACACTCACACACACACCCTCACCAACTCATGTACACTCACACACACACCCTCACCAACTCACGTACACACACACACACCCTCACCAATTCATGTACACTCACACACACCCTCAACATCTCGCGTACACACCCACACACACCCTCACCAACTCACGTACACTCACGCACACACTCTCACAAACTCGCGTACACTCACACACACCCTCAGCAACTCACGTACATTCAGACACACCACCTCACCAACTCACGTACACTCACACAGGCCCTCACCAACTCGAATATACCCTCACGCACACCCTCACCAACTCGCGTACACTCACACACCCCCTCACCAAATCATGTACACACACACACACGCCCTCATCAACTCACGTACACTCACACACACTCACCAACTCGCGTACACTCACACACACACCCTCACCGACTCACGTACACTCACATCCCCTCTCCAACTCACGTACACTCTCACACACACCCTCACCAACTCACATACACTCACACACATCCCCTCTCCAACTCACGTACACTCTCACACATACCCTCACCAACTCACGTACACTCTCACACACACCATCACCAACTCATGTACACTCTCATACACCCTCACCAACTCGCGTACACTCACACACACCGTCACCAACTCACGTATCCTCACACACACACCCTCACCAACTTGCGTACACTCACACACACTCTCACCAATTCATGTACACACACACACACCCTCACCAACTCGCGTACACTCACACACACCCTCAACATCTCGCGTACACACCCACACACACCCTCACCAACTCACGTAGACTCACACACACACCCTCACCAACTCACGTACACTCACGCACACCCCCTCACCAACTCACTTACACTCACACACACCATCACCAACTCACGTACACTCAAATATGCTCTCACCAACTCACGGACACACACACACCCTCACCAACTCACGTACACTCACACACACACCCTCACCAACTCATGTACACTCACACACACACCCTCACCAACTCACGTACACTCACACACACACCCTCACCAACTTACATACACTCAAACACACCCTCATCAACTCACGTACACTCACAAACACACCCTCACCAACTCACGTACTCTCACACACACACCCTCACCAACTCACGCACACTCACACACACACCCTCACCAACTCACATACACTCACACACACACCCTCACCAACTCACGTACACTCACACACACACCCTCACCAACTCAGGTACACTCACACACACACCCTCACCAACTAACGTACACTCACACACACACACTCACCAACTTGCGTACACTCACACACACACTCTCACCAACTCACGTACACTCACACACACCCTCACCAACTCACGTACACTCACACACACACACTCACCAACTCACGTACTCTCACACACACACCCTCCCCAACTCACGTACACTCACACAAATTCCCGCACCAACTCACGTCCACTCACACACATTCCCTCACCAACTCGCGTACACTCACACACACCCTCACCAACTCACGTACACTCACACACACACTCTCACCAACTCATGTACACTCACACACACACCCTCACCAACTCACGTACACACA